>NC_142786.1:1647500-1892500 GCF_988280905.1 Pimephales promelas | reverse complement strand
TCGTCTGCACCAGTCTATCTTTGTTTCTCTATCAGTTTCTCTTTCAGAGAACTACACTTCCCAGCATCCCTCGTTTACACACCTGCCCGTCATCTGTTTCACCTGTCTTCACCTCGTTAGTGTTCATCAGTCTCTGTATTTAGTTTGTTTCAGTTCAGTTTGTATTTGTTGGTCGTCGTCGTCAATGTATACTTGTCTATGTATACTCGTTTATGTGTACTCGTCTGTACTTATGTATACTTGTCTATGTATACTCATCTATGTATACTCGTCTATGTATACTCGTCTAAGTATACTCATCTATGTACACTCGTCTATGTATACTTGTCTAAGTATACTCGTCTATGTATACTCATCTATACTTATGTATATTTGTCTATGTATACTCGTCTATACTTATGTATACTCATCTATACTAATGTATACTTGTCTATGTATATTTGTCTATGTATACTCATCTATACTTATGTATGTTTGTCTATGTATACTCATCTATACTTATGTATATTTGTCTATGTATACTCGTCTGTACTTATGTATACTCGTCTATACTTATGTATACTTGTCTATGTATACTTGTCTATGTATACTTGTCTTTGTATACTCGTCTATGTAGACTTGTCTATGTATACTCGTCTATGTATACTCGTCTATACTTATGTATACTTGTCTATGTATACTCGTCTTTGTATACTCGTCTGTGTAAACTTGTCTATGTATAGTCGTCTATGTATACTCGACTATGTATACTGATGTATACTTGTCTATGTGTCTATGTATACTCATCTATGTATACTCACTATACTTATGTATAGTTGTCTATGTATACTCGTCTATACTTATGTATACTCGTCTATGTATACTCATCCAGGTATACTTGTCTATGTATTCTCGTCTATGTATACTCGTCTATACTTATGTATACTCGTCTATGTATACTCGTCTATACTTATGTATACTCGTCTATGTATACTCATCTATGTATGCTCGGGTATGTATACTCGCCTATGTCGTCTATGTATACTTGTCTATACTTATGTATACTTGTCTATGTATACTTGTCTATGTTTACTTGTCTATATATACTTGTCTATACATGTATACTCGTCTATGTATACTCATCTATGTATACTCGTCTATACATATGTATACTTGTCTATGTATACTTGTGTGATTTGAATCGCTGGAGTGTTTTCCCTTTTCATTTCTGTAAAGTTTAACTTTGCTAATAAAGCATCTACTTTGAGTTCCTTTTGTCCTCGTCTTCTACATCCTGCACAAGGCCTGACACATAGATTATGACTGCATTTTGCTCATTATTTCATACACTAACAAATGTTTTTTTTTTAACCATGGTAGTATACCACGGTAATATTTTAAATATTTTGGACTACAATGTAATTGTTACTCGGCACCTTACCTTTAACGTGGTACCAGCTCATTATTTTCTAGTAAGGGTGTATTAAAAAATTAAATCATACATCAGCCGTTCCAATTAAAAAATGTAATCATACATCAGCCGTTCCAATTTAGCAACTGGCAATTTACTATTAGTATCTCCTTTTGTGTTCCACAGGAGAAAGTTAGTCATTGGGGTTTGGAATGAAACGAGGAAGTATATGTTCCTAACTACTCCTCTATCTGTTGTGGCCCGTGGCTTTCAGAGCAGGAATTCCAGATTTGGATGGAAGAGATTTCCTCTGTCTGCTCAGTGGATTAAAAGGGTGTCAGTCGCGTGAAGGAAACGTCCTATTGGTGCGCGCCGGAGGGGGGAGGGTGCTGGGCTTTTAGACATGTCTTTGGAATTCAGCCTGCAACCATTTCCAGCAAAAACAGTGACAGCAGAAAGCAGGCATGTGAACCTTACCTCCAGTTCGGTCTCCCATCTGTTGATGTTATCGGTAGACTGATTCAGTTTCTCTAGCTCGCCCTGGTGAAGAGATAAAGCCAGATCGCAGTTAGATGTCTATTGCAATGCCAGCCACATCTGGAAAGTGTTCTTCAAGTAACCCAACACTGAAACGAAGCTCTTATGTATGTTTTTCCTCCCATGTTAGCTACACGTTGATGACACACAGATGTTTCACACTGCTGTTTTCATTTCGGGATTATTTTCTTTCATGGGTGGAGGATGAAAAACCAGTTCAGCTAGCACACCTCGTCTTACATAAAGGTTTTTCATGGTTCTTTGCAGAAAATTCTTATCAAGAGAAATTATTCATTTTAAAATGCATTTAAAAGTGTAATTTACTGTAAAGAACCCCAGCAAGCAATTTTGTGTTTAAAAGACGTCTAACGCCCAACAGACATTTAGACTAAAACCATGCAAAAATCTAAGCCCAAGAATAAACTAGTTATCAATTATAAAGAAATTAAGTAAGTGAGGAATTGAAACCAAACACATCACTGTTTAATGTGCTTACATGAAAGTTATTTTGGCAAAAACCACATGTAACTAAATTCAAGGTTATTTTGCATATAAGTACAGCCGAGCCGGACTACATGGTCTGTAGTTGACGGTGAAATGAAGACTATTGCTTGCTGGGAAAGAACTAAAACATTTCAAATGATAAAACAATTGATAGTGTGTAAAAAAAAATACACAAAAAACATGCTTTACAGAAAATTTGTTTGTGATGTTTTGGAGATTTTAGTATAAGGCTAGTGCAAACGTTTTGAATGCTATGTCAAACAATATAGCAGTGTGTCCAAATACTTTTTATGGGTCATGTAGATCGTATTCTAACCAATAAAAAAAACATAATTCTAAAAGGAATCTAACACTTCATAAGCGAGGCTTGATTCTGCATGCAGTGCACGTGAACTTAACCGTTTCCTTTCAAAAGGAAACCGAATTCTAAATATGACGTCAAAGTAAACATATGTATCTGGATGTCAACGCGGTTCCTCAATGTAACAAACAAAAGAAACAATGTAACAGAATATAAGAGATGATGTCACAATGGGGTTCCCCTGATCGAATCAAACACCATCTGTTGAACAATCTGAACCAACTGATCGGATTATCGGTGCATAGCCTATAATAGACTAATGAATCTGACGAATTTATGTGTGATCTGATCGAGCTTTAATCCAGAAAGAGTTTGACCCAGTCTAACTTCAGTTCTGGTTTCGGGAAGGTTAAACAGGAATGACTTCTGAAAATCGACATATATAACATATGAATACAGTCAAACAGCAGTCGAGTTTCGTTAATCCGCTTTATGTGAATTCTCAGATGTATCAGTATCAGTCGAAATGATTTGTGTTGCTCTGTAGCTACCTGAACCCTCGGGTCAACCTCCTCTTCCTCCAGAGACTCCGAGTCTTCATCAGATTTATTCTCTTTCTCTGTGTCGTTCATTTTAATAGTAGACGCGATTCGTTTATTATTAGCCGAACAAAGCGGGTCTGTCCGGGATAACGGGCTCCGGTGATCCGCGCAGAGCCGCGCTTCTGCGGTCACTCCATTAGTTCATCCAGACAAACGCGATTAAAAGAAACACGCACGATCCCTCATATCCAACAGATATGAATCTACAGACACAGAAACACACAAAACACCGGCCGACAGGAGAATGAGGAGCCGCTCGAGCTCGGAGATCTGATGAGATCTCGCCCGCCCCCTCCGGTGCCCTGAATGAGGGTCACTGCAGTTCAAACACACACACACACACACACACAATCAGGTGCACACATCTTTGTGGGGACTTTCATAGGCGTAATGGTTTTTATACTGTACAAACAAACTGTATATTCTATCCCCCTACCCTGCCCCTATCCCTAAACCACAGGAAACATTCTGTTTCTCATTTTTACATTTTTTATACGCTGTTTTCCTCATGGGGACCTCTGGCTGGACCCCACAATGTAGGTGATTTCAGGTTTTACTACTTGTGGGGACATTTGGTCCACACAATGTAATAAAAACATGAACACACACACACATACTAAGTTACCTCTCTAGACGGGCTTAACTTATTCTACTTACTTTTTTGGGTTTACTCTTATTTCTCAGATATTTCGCTTTATTTCCAGATATTTATCTTATATAATTAATCATTTGTAGGGAGGTTAACATAGTAGCTTATTTTCGCAATTATACTCTATATTTAAATTCATTTTTGCAATAACAGACAAAACTGCATGACGAGAGTATTGCGCTTGTTGTCATTATGCACTAGCTATTCTTAAAAATAGAATTATTCTTAACAGATATGTTTTTAGCATTATTTTCGTGGGAAAAAAAGGATGAGAATATTTTGTATTCACCACAACATTACGTGAATGTTCTTATATTTTCCCACAAGATTGTTCTTAAGACAAAACGAAAAAAATGAATGTTCTTAAAATGTAATATAATTGAAAATTTTATAATTGTTTATGTATAATTGTTACGTTTAAATTTTTCGTTCTGTTATCCCACTGCTCCAAACACTGCACTAAGGGCGTCCTCTAGTGGAGCACAATAGATACAACCTACAATGCCAATATCTTTGATGTAATATATAAATTCATTTAAAGAATTACTCTTAAATTATTTAAACTCATAAACAATTTTTTGTTTAAAATATAAATTGCGTAGGCGTATAGGCCTACATTTCTTTGAAATGTTATTGTTGTTAAAATTAATTAATATTTCCTAAAAGCATCAAAGAGATATTGTTATTAAATATATGTAGTAAGTTTGAGCAGTTGAGGAAACGGGTGTCTCTTTGGAGATGGTCTCTTATGCAGATGATGACGAGGGCGCATGTGTTGTCATGTGACGTCATCCTGCTAGAGGACAGGCGTTGTTCTCCGCACAGGCGGGCTGAACCGGGTCCGGTCCTTCAGGTCCAGTTCAGGAACACTCGAGTACAGGCCGATATGAGACAGTGAGACCTCAGCTAACACGAATCCTCTCTCTCTATCACCATGACGACGCAGCGTTAGAGCTCAGCATCCGCAGCATCAGCATCATCAGGATGGAGTTTAAAGAGCTGGTGGACACCGCGGAGAAATGGTGCTCCGGGAACCCCTTCGACCTGATCTTCGCCGAGGACGTGGACGAGAGGCGGCTGGACTTCTACGCCGAGCCCGGGATCTCGTTCTACGTGCTCTGCCCGGACAATCTCACCGGAGGAACCGACAATTTTGTAAGTATGACATAATCGAGAAATATCCTCGGGCGGAGGGGGAGCTGTGCGCGCGCCCGAGTGAGTGTGTGTGTTATAATCTAAAAACAGTCTCTTGGCTCAATTATTAAAACTACCACGGTTTCTGCACATGCTACTATGGTATTCGCATGTTATTAGACACAGGCCTGTTTATTGGAGTCACGCCTGTATATTATATATTGCCGATATACTTTTTTTATTTTTATTTTTTTGCATGTGTTTTAAGGCCTTTATCGGAAAGACAATGAAATGATGTCATTGTTGTTGACTGCAGTGCTTTCTCTACATGCCTGGCTGGATTTGTTGGATGCTATAAGGTTGTAGGATGCATCTTCCAACAGTTTCATTTTTATAAATGTAATATGCAGTGTGTAGACTGATGCATATGTTCTGGCCAGACAGGTATTGCATCAGCTCCATTTCAGGGCCATGAGGTGTGTGTTAATGTGTTTTATCGGCACAGAAGTCTAAAGCTGCACAGTTCCCTGTCATTGAGCGATATAGTGCGGAAATGCTCTGTTTTTTTTGGTGTAGTGATGAAGTATAAACACATGCTGCATTTGCATTCATGCTCCCCTTGCACATGTCTGTTGGATACGTGTTTGCTTTCTGTTATTGCATGAAGCACAACAGTTTACTGTAGTTTCCCTGACATCACAGCACATGCACATGTTGAGACGACCGCATCACCCTGCAGTCCCACAGCTCATGCAGCAGCAGGACACGGCTCTTATTACTCAGACTGATCAATACCACCATCAGCAGGGTCACCGAGAGAGAGAGAGAGGGAAAGTGTGTGTGTGAGAGAGAGGGAGATTTTACATTATTAATAGATAAAAATAATTTTTTTTTTTTTTACATTTAAAAATCTGGGGTTGTTGTCTATTTAAACTTAGATATAACCAGTATTTTCTTTGTCTTTTTTTTTCTTTAAATGGTGTAAAATCAGTAATTGTGCATGCATATCACTTATAAAATAAGTACGTTAGTGCATGCAATTTTTCGGTTTGAATTTTCACTGGTTATGATGCTATTAAAATATATAATGAAATACTAAAGGATGCAAAAAGAAGCATTTTTGCTCGTGGCCTCAGACTATAAAAGTGCTGTGCGGGGATTTATAACCAATTTCCAAATAGCTGTTCTACGTTGTTTTAGCAAGCTTGCATTTACAATAAGGTTTCATTTGTTAACATTAGTTTACAACATCAGTTAATGTGAACTAACACACACAAAAATACTTTTTTTTTTAGTAATATTAGTTTATGTTCATTTAAACATTTACTAATGCATGCTCAAAAGTTGTATCTGTTAATATTATACAGTATATTGGACCTGAGCTGACAGATGTCGTATTTTTAATATACTGTAAAAAATGTATTGCTCATTGTTAGTTAATGTATTAATTAGGGCTGTCAAACGATTAATCGCATCCAAAATAAAAGTTTGTGTTTACATAATATATGTGGGTGCACTGTGTATAATTATTTTGTATTTATAGATACACACACATGCATGTACTGTATATTTAAGAAAAAAAATATTATTTATGTATAAAATATTTATATTTATATATAATATAAATTATATATAAATCTATATACAGTATATACATGAAAATATTTCTTAAATGCATACAAGCATATGTGTGTATTTATATATATATATAATTATGCACAGTGTACCCACATATATTATGTAAATACAAACTTTTATTTTGGATGCGATTAATCACGATTAATCGTTTGACAGCCCTAATATTAATTAACCTTATTGTTAAGTGTTACCCATTTTGTTTGGTTACATTCTGGTGAGCTTTTTTAATTTTTGATTAGTTACTAATGTTGATTTTAAAATTAAATATTAAAAAAGACATTTTAACATTATAAGAATGTCTGTAAGTGAATCTAACTCTGGTTTGGATAGGGTTAGGAGGTTTTCCTCTCTGTTCCTCTGACAGATCATGATGCATAAATAATCTCTGAAATCATATTAATAGCCTTAGTTGAGCATTAGAAGAACTATTATAAACTTTTAATTTTTCTAGGACATGCATATAGATGTTAGCCTCAAACTGACATGAATTAACAGCTTTGTGGAGTCCAGAGAAACCTATGATTGAAATAGTTGAGTTGAGAGATTATGATGATGATGATGATGTGTTGTGTGTCATGTCCTTGTTCTCAAATCTGCAATCCAGAGCCCTGAAACTGGCCTTACATCATTTTTCATGAAGTGTGCCGCATTCAACACACAAAACATTGATCTATCTTAGTTATAACAGCACAAACTTTTCTTTGTTATTGCTCTCTGGGATATTCAGAGTGCCAGTATCAGTAAACAAACACTGAACAACAGAAATGTATCGTATAACACAATTCATTTGACTTTTACTAACCGAACTCTATGGTCTATTGAATTGTGTTCGAATCCGATTCTGTTTCCTCATTAGATATTTTTCTCAAATGCAGTTTGGGAGGAGAAGATTATTTGGGCCATCTACTGAAAAATGGTCCCTCTCGCTCGGATAATTATAACGGGACAAAGAGTTTTAGTGTCCCAGATTCTCTGCATGAAGCTCAACTTTGAGTTCAGAGAATTCCTTGATACCTATTTAATAAATCCAGGAATAAATATACCAGGGAGTTTGTATATTTGCATATTTGTAGTCTGATTTTCCAAAGGATAATGAATATAAAAATTAGATTCATGCATTTGGCAGATGCTTTTTATACAAAGTGAATTTGCAGATATATATATATATATATATATATATATATTTTTTTTATTTTTATTTTTTTTCTCTCTCTTTTTTGTGTTACATGATTTATGACATGATTTCTAAATGACTGACCGAAGAAATAAATAAATACAATAAATACAATATATAAATATATATATATATATAAACACTATCAGGATTGAAATATGGTTGAATAAATAAACATCTGTCTCAACTATAAAATGTTAAATGTAGTTATGAGTGAAATATTTGGACCACATTGAAACTGCTGGTGAAATGAAGTGTTGAATCTAATCGTGTGTGTGTTTTCAGCACGTGTGGAGTGAGAGCGAGGACTGTCTACCGTTCCTGCAGTTGGCGCAGGACTACATCTCGTCCTGCGGGAAGAAAACACTGCTGGAGGTGCTGGACAAAGTCTTCAGATCCTTCAGGCCTGTAAGTCTCTCTCGCTCCACATTATTCACATATTCAGCCAGGTAGAACTCAATATTTTACTGTTTTTTTATTCGCTTTAGTACTGTTTTCACATGTAAGCTTTAAATTTTAGTAAAAAAAAAATTCCAAACTGGTCATACTTGTAGTTTTGAAGTCATTCTTTCAAAACCTGATCCCATGCTTTCATTACAGTTACACACATTTTAGTCCACATAATCAGTTTCAAACACAAGATTATTGTAATCTGTAATGTGAACATTTGGTTTAATCATCGAAACACAACAGTGACCTTTTAATTTAGTACTTTTAACAATCAATTAATTCAACAGCAAACAATGCAAGATACATTTCAGCCTTGTTGTTAAAATAATTACAGTAATACATTAGAAAATACACTTACATTACATAACTAATGAAAATGAATCCATAATGTTTGTAATAGTATCTATCCAGTGTGTTATCAAAAGGTACAAAAGCTGTTACCTCAAGCCAATTAGATAACGGCCACATTGAGCTGACCAATCATAGCACGTTCTCGCTACAACCAATCATGTTAGGCTTTACACTCGGCCCTGAATTAAAGGAGTAGCTCACTTTTAAAAAAACTTTTGCTGATAATTTACTCACCCCCATGTCATCCAAGATGTCCATGTCTTTCTTTCTTCAGTCGGAAAGAAATTAAGGTTTTTGATGAAAACATTCCAGCATTTTCTCCATATAATGGACTTCAATGGGGTCCAAACGGTTCAAGGTCCAAATGACAGTTTTAGTGCAGCTTCAAAGGGCTTTAAACGATTCCAGACGATGAATAAGGGTCTTATCTAGCGAAACGATCGCTCATTAAAAAAATAAATCAAAAAGTTTAAGTTTTATAAACACAAATGCTCGCGTTGCTCTGTTCTGTGATGAGTGTTCAAACTCTTCTGTTTGAACTCATTCATCAAAATGAACTTTCTTCGAGTCATGACTCCTATGATCCTAGATAAGACCCTTATTCATTGTCTGGAATCGTTTAAAGCCCTTTGAACAGTTTGTAGTTTGCACTGAATCTCTCATTTGGACCATGAACCGTTTGGACCCCATTGAAGTCCATTATATGGAGAAAATCCTGGAATGTTTTCATCAAAAATCTTAATTTCTTTTCGACTGAAGAAAGAAAGACATGGACATCTTGGATGACATGGGGGTGAGTAAATTATCAGCAAAAGTTTTTTTAAAAGTGAACTACTCCTTTAACTTTGCTCATGCATCTGCTTCGGCTCAAATAGGAAGTGTAAGACTAAGGCTTCAGTAAAATATGTTTTGAATATGTTTAAACCAACCTTCTAATGGAATGCATGTTGCATCTAAACATTCTATTCTGTTCTGGTTTGATTCTGTCCTGCAGCTCCTGGGTCTTCCAGATATCGATGACGACACATTCGATCAGTATCATGCAGACGTGGAGGAGGAACCAGAGCCAGACCACCAGCAGATGGGCGTGAGCCAGCAATAATGAGGCTCAGTCTCTGCATCAAGCCCTGCTCTCGTAACCTTACTCACTGGCTCTTCCCCTTACACACACACACACACACACACACACACTGCATCATTACACCCTTTAATATCCGGACTGCTTTTCCTGCACCCTGATTTTAACTCAAATGATCATGTTGTTTTGATCTATATGTCAATATCTGTCATGTCATGATAACTCTAATCACATTCAAGCAGAGATGAAAACAATTATCTCATTCTCAGCTCTCTCTTTATTTATTTGAAATCTCCCTAACCCATCATGTGACTGGAGTAACGTAAAGATCATAAGGTAGTAAATATGTTCAGAATAGAATAATGCTGGATTGTTGTCACATGATTACGTTGCATGTTTAATTCAGCGAGTGGCGTGCTGTTGTCATCTTCAAAAATACGGATGTTTTGAATCCAATCGTGTGGTAAAAACACCTTAGTTCTTCATAGCCTGATCAAAATTGTATTTTTATTGCATTCCTATTCATAATCAAATTGAAAATGGAAGGTAAATGCATTGCATTATGGGATATAGTCCCATATTTTAATAAATGTTGAATATCATTGATTGGGATATTCCATGCAACACACAAAATTAACATATATACTGCAAAATAGAGTCGTGTGCAGCCCTTACGAACATGCTCAAGTTGAATAATTAAAGATTACGTCATAAGAAAAGTCTTTTTGGTGGGAATAACGTGCACCAATTAATCCGCCAGGAACATGCAATATTAAAGTAATTAGGCTCGATTTTGATTTCATGTTGGCCGTGGAGAATCTTAGATGTCGATTGTGGATCTGTTGTACCCTTGAATGAGACTCATGTCTGTGGGATTGTGCTTGTATTGAAATGTACTTTAAATCACTTCTAAATGACAAAATAACCAAAGCTGATTGCAAGCGCATACAAAGCATCTGTGGTCAAGGATCAGATCAGAAGTCTGATAATCGCTGAGGAAGAGTTGATGAGGTTATTGTGTGTGTCTAACAACGCTCTTATTTTAATCCTCTCTTTGCCTTGATTGTCTTTTGATTGTATTAATCAACATATTATATCTAGTCCTCTGAGTTAAAGGAGTAGTTCACTTTTAAAAAAAAACTTCTGCTGATAATTTACTCACCCCCATGTCATCCAAGATGTCCATGTCTTTCTTTCTTCAGTCGGAAAGAAATTAAGGTTTTTGATGAAAACATTCCAGGATTTTCTCCATATAATGGACTTCAATGGGGACCAAACGGTTCAAGGTCCATATGAGAGTTTCAGTGCAGCTTTAAACGACACCAGACGATGAATAAGGGTCTTATCAAGCGAAACGATCGCTCATTTAATAAATAAATAACAAAGTTTAAGTTTTATAAGCTCAAATGCTCGCCCTGTTCTGTTCTGTGATGAACGTTCGTGACTCTCCTGTTCGAACTCGTTCATCAAAATGAACGAATCTTTTTTCGAGTCATGACCCTTGATAAGACCCTTATTCGTCGTCTGGAATCGTTTAAAGCCCTTTGAAGCAGCACTGAAACTGTCATTTGGACCTTGAACCGTTTGGTCCCCATTGAAGTCCATTATATAGAGAAAAATCCTGAAATGTTTTCATCAAACACCTTAATTTATTTTCGACTGAAGAAAGAAAGACGTGGATATCTTGGATGACATGGGGGTGAGTAAATTATCAGCAAAAGTTTTTTTAAAGTGAACTACTCCTTTAAGGCTTAACCAGACAAAGATAAAACTGTGTATCCAATTCAAGAAAACAAGTTCTGTTTCACTCTCTTAAAATAAAGGTTCTTCAGCGCATCTGAATCCACTTCTTATCAAGAACCTTTTTATTTTGGGCCTCATAGGGTTCTCGAGTGGCTATGTACTTCTTTAAAACGTTGATTAGGCAAATTATTACGTATTTAATTCACCAGAACTTCCCAGAATGCTCTTTTTTAAGAATTAGAGAATGAAAAGTTCTTTTTGGAATGTTCCTGTGAATCCCTGGAACCTTTATTTTGAAGAGTGATTATCAGCTGAGTGATGTCACTGCGGTTCATGGTCACGTGACCTCTTTAAAGCATCGTTTATCACTCCGCTGTCTCATATCTCATCATGATGACTGCACCAGGACATACTGTACGTGAATGTGATCCTCCTCCGTCTTCTGCTTCCATAGTGTCTTCCTGCACACGTCGAGCGTAGAGATGAAGTCACACCAACATTATACGGGAGTGTGTTGCTGAGATCAAAGCTGCTGTTTTTCTGACTGTCTTTATGTAGTTATGTAACCGTTAACGCTCTCTCTGTACCAGATTGTGATTTTTATTTGGTTTTGTTTGTCCAAAAGTCTTCAGAGATAATTTTGCTCAACAATAAAATGTATATGTTTGTTTAAATATATTATTTTTGTCTTTATGTACTTGTGTAACAGTTCTGTACTGGATTTGTGATTTCTGTTTTATTTTAATTATTTATATTATTTATTAATTATTGTTTATTTGACCATTTTATTAATATTTATGTATTTACTCACTCCTTTAGGTGTGTAAATCCATTTGTGGATGATATTTTGAGTCACCTTTATAACTAATTTAATTTCTCAGAACATTGTTCAAATCTTACAATGTGGTAATTGGAAATATTGTCATTGATTTAGATGAATATTGATCAACCTGTTGTTTAGAGTCATTTAGAATTAAACTGGAGTAAAACTTGTTTGGGTCAGCATGTACTGTAACCTAAAATTCAGCAATTAAATTTGAACCTTATGAGTGTATTTTGTATTTCTTAGCTGTGTTTTCATAATTATTCGATCACTGTTTTTCCAACACATACAGTATAAGCTGTAAACTTCTCCAGAACACATGATGACACATTTTGACATTAAATATTAGACTTTGTATGTTATGAGATGTGAATGGGGTTGCAAGTTTCAATTTACCCATGAAGTCAGTAATTGAAGTAGGCAAAGCTTTAAAGGAGTAGTTCACTTTTAAAAAAAACTTTTGCTGATAATTTACTCACCCCCATGTCATCCAAGATGTCCATGTCTTTCTTTCTTCAGTCGGAAAGAAATTAAGGTTTTTGATGAAAACATTCCAGGATTTTCTCCATATAATGGACTTCAATGGGGACCAAACGGTTCAAGGTCCATATGAGAGTTTCAGTGCAGCTTCAAAGGACTTTAAACGATTCCAGACGATGACTAACGGTCTTATCTAGCGAAACGATTACTCATTTAAAAAATAAATGAAAAAGTTTAAGTTTTATAAGCACAAATGCTCGCCCTGTTCTGTGATGAGCGTTCGCGACTCTCCTGTTCGAACTCGTTTATCAAAATGAACAAATCTTTTTTTTTTTTTAAATGAGCGATCGTTTCGCTTGATAAGACCTTTATTCATCGTCTGGAATCGTTTAAGGCACTTTGAACAGTTTGCACTGAAACTGTCTTTTGGACCTCGAGCCGTTTGGTCCCCATTGAAGTCCATTATATAGAGAAAAATCCTGGAATGTTTTCATCAAAAACCTTCATTTCTTTTCGACTGAAGAAAGAATGACATGGACATCTTGGATGACATGGGGGTGAGTAAATTATCAGCAAAAGTTTTTTTAAAAGTGAACTACTCCTTTAATGACTATACGCTGAGTAGAAAATAGTAATATGACAAATCGGTTTTAGAATTTAGCATTTACTCTACAATAGCCTATTATTAGAAAAAAAACGCTATCTTGCAAGGGAGTTGTATATGCTCAGATTCTCAATCTGGAAAGATCAGCAAAGATTTCTAGAAATTTTGAAATAAAGTTACGTAGCCTAATAACATATTTCAATTCTGGGTTCCTGCATGTTGGAGAAGAAGGTGAGCATATTTCATTGAAATGTTATAATAGCTTCAAATGAGCAGAGAAAAAGGAGGAAGCAGCGGTGAATCACGTGATCCTGACATCACTGTGTTTGTGTTAGTGTGCGGTGTGCTCGACTGGAGTTACTCAGAAGTGGGAAAAGTTGTCTGGGCTTCGCTCTATTGAGCGTTTAATGCATATTTTGCGTTTCCTCCTTCGATATTTCGAGGCTGCAGGTTCAGTTCGTGGTTTCTAGGAGTTTTAATGACCGATAGCCTATTATAAAGTATGGGTCAGAAACAGAGCAGTCCGTCAGCGGGTATCCGGGTCAGGTCTTACTCCGGGTCCGATGTGAACAGCGGGAGCGCGCGAGCTGCGGTGTTGCGCTATTACGCGGGCGGGTCGACGGGTCAGATCGGGGAACGGGTCCAGTATTCATCACACACACCCGGCTCATTCATCCAGAGCGCGATTATACCCACCAGCGGCCGGAGAGATGATGAGACTGACGGGCAGAGGACACTGATGATCGGCTCTTTACCTGCACACCTGACGCCTCACATGCTGGGCGGTAAGAGCTGCGATTATATCACTCAAATAACACGTATGATTAAAAATATATATATATTATAATGAATATCAATACGTGAGATAGGCTATATATAATGTATGCACAAATGCCAATATTCATAAGCATTATTATATTAATCTTTTTGACCGTATATGATTAAATGCTTGAGCTTATCATAATTACAAGCTGATATAGGGATAAATTCAGGTTGATTTGAACACTTTTCACAGTCATTTCAATGGCAAAAATGGTCTCAGTAAACCTGAATTCACCCCATGTTATAGCTTATTGACCATTGGTTTTGATTATGATTTGGTATATAATGCCATCAATTGTCTCTTTCTTATTGGCCTAATATGGTTATTCTGCTTGTTTATAATCAAAGTCTTATGCATTAAAATATATTAATGAATCTTGTTGACATTTTATCATGAATTAATTATAATCACATTCACAAGGTCATGTATGTATTGTTATCATAATCTAGTTTATCAACCTTATCATCAGGCTTAGTTGTGTAATGATGCCAGTAAATCCATGTATGCAATGCATTGCATTTACTTTTACAAACTATAATGTACATTATTTGTATTATGTGAAATTGCTTATTGTATCATATGCCAGTGTTATCACAAATGCATTATAATATAACTTATCTTATTGACCCTATTATAGGAGCTTATTATAGTACGGTCATTAAATATATATTTTATAATATGGGATAGAGAGAGATTTCTAATACATGGTTTTAAAGTTTTAACAGACCACCTTTTCTTGACTGAATGTTTCATGGCATATTTGACGGGTTTCGTTGGTGTGTGTGTGTGTGTGTTTCTGTGGATCAAGTTTTGAACAGTGTGATCTAGAGCAGAACTGAATGCTGACCGTTGTGTTGTTGTGGATTTGTTACGGTAACTATAAACACAGAGACTTCCTCATTTAATAATTAGAGAACATGGAAAAGGATGAAGCATTGTTGGCTGAATGACTTTGAAACATACTAAATTATGAAAATAAATCAGTACTTTGCTAAAAGGTTTGACTGTTCAGATTAAGGTCAGGTCAAAAAGATTAGACAAATATAATATTATATAAAAAGTTATATTTTTGTGACCTTTGAGTGGCAATAAATATCAAACCTTTATTGTGTTAAGTTAAGTTACAATGGTTATTTAATATAATCTGATAATGACAGAGTATATTAAATAAATCATTAATGAATTGTCCGGTGAATTTCTTGATAGTTCAGATTGATAAGAATCAGAGGGAGCGAACAAACACACATGGACGTGAGAGAATCTGCAGCATCAGTCATGTATAAATGCATTGCTTTTCATTATTTGACAGTTATATTTGTTAACAAGACATTTACGAGCAATAGTTCCTGTTCAAAACCTTCTTTATGAGTCGTGTTGGGAGTGTTGGGTTGCCAGATTTTTGATTTGTGAGGCAAAATCTGACCTATAAAGTATCATTATTATTATTATTATTTTTTTGCTATTGTAATTGCAGCATCAAACAGAAATGAAAAAGCATTTGGTTGAAATGTCTGGTTTGTTTCCCCAACAAAGACACTTACTTTTCAGAAAATCAACCTATAAATGGTGTATTTACTGGGACATTCTTCTGCACTTTATGTGTCAGATTAAAGAGTAAAGGTCAAAGTGCAAGAGGCATGTGTGTGTCATGTGTTGTCTGTCAATAATATGTGTTGATGTGTGTGGTAAAACATATTCTCATCAGTTCAGATAATGAGCTTAAAGTGATTTTTTTTTTTTTTTTTTTTAAAGAGAAAATTCAGACAATTGCATAATTACATAACCCAAACAGAATGTGCATAAACTGAATTGGATAAAGCTTGTAGTTAACTCAGCCAAAATATTATTGTTGCTGACCAGTTAACATGGCATTGCCTTCTAAATCTACTAAGCCTAACCAGCCTAATTTATTTTATGATGTTAAGTAAATACTGTGCAAAAATATGTGATCTGGTGCCAGATTCACGAAAATCTTGAGCAGGGTGCAATTCTTAAAAATACTCAAATTTGTAAAGGTTAAGTATGTAACCTTCTTACCAGTAAGAACTGATAAGAGTGTAAATGTGTACCTTGTAAGTCGCTTTGGATAAAAGCGCCCGCCAAATGCATGAATGTAAAATTAAACTGGGTTAAGAGAATGCATTTTAACATGAAACATCTTCCAGTTCATTAGTCTCAACCTCAGACGGATCTTTGGCTGAACGTCTGATCCCAGATAGCAAACTGACATTGAATCAACGTGGAAATATGACATCGAAACAACGTTGATCTGACATTGTTTTGCTCATCGAATTAACGTTGAACCAACGTCAGACGCGTCATTCTTTCAAAACTAACGGAAAATCAACTTGAATCAACGCGTTGTTTCAACGTTATGAAAGCAAACCAATTTTCGATTTTCATTTAGCTTTGAAGAATGCCGCGTCTGACGTTGGTTCAACGTTAATTCGATGAGCAAAATCAACGTTGTTTCAATGTCATGAGAGACGTCGATTCCACGTTGATTCAATGTCAGTTTGCTGTCTGGGATGCATGGGGCACACAAAATTGGAAAAAACTTCAGGAGTTTCGAAGTCGTCATCTGACGTGTGTGTCGGTTCTTTAACAGTCCGCCTGAAAACAAAGATGTTATGGAGGAAAAAAACTGTGACGAATTAATTTGATCTGGATCAACTAAATGCTGAATTTTCTAAGTTTGCAGCATAGACTCTTTAAAATACGTCCAAGAGTTTTACACACACATTTTACACGTTACATTTTCCCTAAACGCGAAACAAAACTAACTGTGATTGGTTACTTTACACGTAGGGCTGTCAAACGATTAATCGCGATTAATCGCTTCCAAAATAAAAGTTTGTTTTACATAGTATATGTGGGTGCACTGTGTATAATTATTTATATATATATATATAACACACACATGCTTGTACATATTTAATAAATATTTTCATGTATATACTGTATATAGATTTATATATAAATATAAATATTTTATATTTAAATAATATTTTTTATTTTTTATATATATATAAAATAATTCTACACAGTGCACCCACATATATTATGTAAACACAAACTTTTATTTTGGATGCATTTAATCGCGATTAATCGTTTGACAGCCCTATTTACATGTCAGTCAGACTACTAATATATACACATATCAACACAGCTAAAAGTATTTCTAATATGTTGGACCTTATACTTTTACTTTGACATGCCTTAATAAGCACCTGTAAGAGCTGTGCGTGTGATGTTTGGGTTGTGGAAGGCTTTTTATTTTTGTTATAGGTGTCACTATCGTTTCAGAAACTACATACTTGACCTTTAAGAGTTTTATTTTTCTTAAGAAGAACGTATCAGGTTTTGGTGTTATCTGATTGTATGACTCAACTCAATAAAAAAGAAAATCCTGCCTCTATTTTTGCTGCATGCAGATTACCCATAATAATCATAATAACGCTGTGACTATTTCCATGACTGACTTGATGGGAGTTTTGTTTTGTAAAGTGCACTCACTGTGTATTTTAAATAGTTATTTTTTTATGAATGCTGCCAAAACAATTTTTCCTAATAATTATTAACTTGATAAAATATATATATTTTATTTATTTTAAGTTTCTATTTGAGACTATTTTGTAAAGTGGTTACTAAATATAATTTATATAATTTTAGTATTAATATTGTTTAATATAACTCTGTATAATTACAGTGTTTAGAGAGTTTTTTTTCTGTACTGTACATGTACTGTATCTAGTATATATCCACATCAATCGATATTAAATCGAGATCAGAACTAAATCAAATCGCATTCTTGTGAATCAAAAGCGAATTGAATGTGAATTGAAATTGGTGTCAATACAAAGCCCTTCTCTAGACATTGTTGTTGGACAGTGGTGATCCTTAAGCAACCTTTGCCATCATAACTCAGGCATGTGTTTCAATTCGACCTTTAACCCCAAACATCAGCATAAAGTTCCCTTGTAGACCTTGATTTCACTAGGCTACAACACATAAACACACACAGCTGTCTTATAGATTGTCTGAAGGAGGCTTCCCGTGATCACACAGCTGACCTGTGTTTTGTTTTGTCAGTGCATGATACACAGGTGTGTGTGTGTGTGTGTGTACCATTTTGAGTTTTAGATCATTTTAGAGAGGAACTTTAGTCCATTCCTCACATTCGGTCTTCTCTAAAGGGCTATTTGAGGGTTAAGACTTGGTTTTAGGGTTAAGGTTAGAATTAGGTTAAGAGTTAGGCACTAGTTGTTATTAAGGTTAGGGATTGCATTTTATCATTAAATGCCCTCAAAAGATGTGTGTTTGTTGTAACCCAGCTCTCACAAGAGTTTAGACTCACTCTCATAATAACATTTGCCTGCTTATCTAGTTAGTGATTTACAGGTCAATGCATAAATGATTTCTCACTTAAGAAACTGTTCAACGCATCAAAACCGCTGCAAATCTCTACAAAGTGTACTTTCATGTAGTGCTCAGATTTGTGCATGCACATCAGAAATGCATTATAATTAATAATAGGCTTCTAGCTCAATTCTCTGTATTGTGTTCTGTTGCATAATTTATAAGCATATATTTACTTTGATGTGTTGATTGGGTCTTATACATAATCTTTTATACAGAGTCTGTGTAAGAGATCCAACGAATGCTTTATTGAAAGTGTGAGTGTATTGCATGAGAAAAAAAATTAAAGTTTACAGGGTTTTTAATGACAATAAACTATACTATAATGTTGAAAATTAGGTAAAATAATGCAGTGGGGAATATATGTGTGTCCTGATAATTCCAAATGTCTTATTTTACCTGTAAAATCGGCCCACACTGTACAAAATAATCATGATTTTTAACGGTGAAAGACTGCTGCAGTGCAAAACTGTTAATTGGTTTAGAGAAAGTTTCTGTACTATATACGGTAAATAACTGTGATAGATCTCATGGTATATTTAATGTAATTTTACTGTAAAATACGGTTTTTGAAAGTTAAAAAGAACAACTCATTGTATAATTTACAGTGAAAAAACGTAAATTGACATTCCCACAATTCCCTGTGACACTTCACATTTGATGTATTTTTGTTGAAATAACTGTTTCTTCATAGTTTTCTTATTTTTTGTGTACATTAGGGATGTATGTTACATTTTAAATTAATATTTATTGCATTTATTTTAAATTTCATGTGTGTTACCCTGATGGTGTTTCACTGTAAAAAAATCTTTTCATGATTAGTAATCGCAACATTTTTTCTTTTGTCAAATCAACTTAAATAATTTATTTAGTTCAGATAACATATAATTTTGAGTTTCTGATGGTTAAATCATTCTCCTTCGTTGTATTAACTCACTTTTTCCATTTCAATGAACTTAAAATTTTAAGGCAACCAGGTTACTTACTTTTTTTATTTAAACCAACAATATTTATTAACTTTCTTGCAGAAGAGCTGTTTGTGATGAACTTTGATTGATCATGTGACTCATCATTCCTGTGATGATTGTTGGTTGTCAGTGTGTTACAATAGTACAAAACAGATATCAATACATCAATAGGTTGGTAAATTAAGATTATATCAGATAATGAAATACAGTTTATTACTGTAAATTTTAAGTTAAGGCTGTAAAACCAATAACGTTGCTACCGTATATATATTTGACGGTAAAGTTCTGGCAACAACTGACGTTTTTTTTACCGTAAAAATTGCGGTTTTATTTTTTACAGTGTACATTATTTAAAATATGTAGTGAGTGACGGTGCAAGCATTATGTGTCTAACATAATTCTGTATTTTCAGCTTCAGAATTGATTACACCAGCTTTATTCGGGTGTCATATTGCCCTGTGTGTTGAGGATCAGGAGAGCACCCCTGATGTAGCCGAATACCACATTTAGCATTTTAATCAACAGTATGTTTTTACCATATGAACTAATTAATTAATAACAGAAAACAGAACTTGAATTTGCCTTAAATGTTTTGTGATAGTACCGTATGTCGTGACATGAGTGTATCGTTACACCCCTACAGTATATCAGACCTTTGTTTCAGTGTAATCACGATGAACTTCATTTGAAATCCGTCTTTACAGCCATGTGCAGCTCGAGCACGTGTTGTGGATTTTATGCATCAGATATTACTTATATTGTGTTGATAACCCAGTAATTCACATTACAGTAAATTGACGAAATTACAACATTTCCAAAATGGCTTTTTATGGACGGGTAATCTTATGATTGCTGTTCACTGAGAGGAAGTAAATAAATAGGTTTTGTTATCTTTCAGCTGACCTATATAATGTAGAGAAAATCATACACACATGACAATGGTCAAGAATGAGTTTTGTGTGTTCGGTTTGTTTCAGTTGGATTCGACTGTCCCTTCTGCTCCAAGTTTGTCTGCTCGGATGAAATGGAAGTTCATTTGCCCATGTGTTTCTCCAAACACAGACTCTATTATAATGGTGAGAAACCCTCCACTATCACACTGTATATCATTGGCCTGTTTCTGCATTTCTGAGCTCTCACTGATAAAAAACATATTTCATGCTGGACTGGCTTGTTTCTGTCTGTTTTAAAGGGATACTCCACTTTTTTTGAAAATAGGCTCATTTTACCACTCACCCAGAGTTAAACAGTCAAGTTTTACCGTTTTCGAATCCCTTCAGCCGATTTTCTGATATTTAGAAGAATATCAGTAACCAGACAGTTTCTGGTCTCATTGACTTCCATAGTATATTTTTTTCCTACTATGGAAGTCAATGAGACCAGAAACTGTCTGGTTACTGATATTCTTCTAAATATCAGAAAATCGGCTGAATGGATTAGAAACGGTAAAACTCGACTGTTTAACTCTGGGGGAGTGGTAAAATGAGCCTATTTCCAAAAAAAGTGGAGTATCCCTTTAAAGCTCATTTGTTTAGTTGTGTAACTGATGCTGTGATGTTTACCTGTCTGTAGATGATGTTTTATCCCAGGACTCTGGTGAGTGTCCGATATGTCTGGATGACATGGTTCAGGGCGACACCATCGCTCGACTGCCCTGTCTCTGTGTCTACCACAAAGGGTGAGAAACATTTACTAACACACAGTGTGCCAGTTACACATTGACTTCCAGGGTTGTTGTTTTTTCAGTTTACATAGTTTATGTAGTGCATGTTTGAATCAAGTTAATCAAATATAATTCAAATAGATATAATTTACTGAACAAAAATTTCCAAAAAAACATTATGCATTGCACACAATAGCTCTTAAAACAGTTTCACCTATACTTCGAAACATTGTACATAGGAAACAAAATATTGCAAAAAAAAAACCAAATATTGGTTTGGGCCAATATGTATTGGCCCAAACATCAGGCAGTTTACCGTATAAACACTGCCTTATGTCTGTTGCCGATGACATCACCAAGAGCTAAATGAAATATTAGTGCAAAAAAGGTCTCTGTTATTTAAAAATGAAAAGGCCACTGCATTTGCTTTCAATTTATTACCAACTTACACTGTACATGGATAAATCAGAGAATGGATCAAATACAGCAGCCTGTATTTGTGAGTAGTGAAGATTTGCATCTTACGCAATGATAAAATATTGGTATGAAAGATTTTGAAAATAACAACAACAAAAAAATTTACAAACAAATTTTACAAACTCGCATAGCTTACTGTTACTATAGTTAAGAACATTACTTGCATGCATTTTATTTTAAAATTCAGAGCTATGTGTTCTTTCAATTAACAGTATTTTATTATTTATGATTCATTCACACACGACGTAAACCTATAGATAAACCAACATTAACATTTAATTTTAATGAACTGCATAGAATACACTTATATTCATCTATATTTATATGTGTGTGGAAATCATCTCATCTTCTGCTCCTCCAGGTGTATAGATGAATGGTTCGAGGTCAACAGGTCGTGTCCAGAACATCCCACAGATAAACAGTTAAACAGGTCAGATGTTACACACTTTACACTGATAGAGAGATTTCAGATTATACAAATCCAAAGTGTTCGTTGCATTACTATATGCAACTTTCTAATGAATTATTAAAAAAATGTCATTTCATGCCCAGTACCATATTCATGCCACATTCCACACAAAACTGTGTATTTTCACTCCTGCAGATTTTTCCAGTAAAGAAGAGCTCATCTGATATTTTCTCCAGGATCTGAGCAGCTTTGACACTAGATGATGAATCCATCACCATCTGAGACCTTTAATACGGAGCTAAAACCTGCTGTGCCAAAACTGAATGAAATCATGCATAATATACTTTATACAGTTCTATTATCAGCCCTGGAGGTCTGAAACAGTAATCGAGCCACCATCTTTACCAGTGTAGATCTTCAGAGATCAGATGATGGACTACAGAAGAACATAGTGGTTTCATGATCAACAACCACATGATGTATATTTTCCCAACAGATCTTTCTGGTAAACTGTTGTTATCCAAAAGAAGAGTTTTGTTTTTATGAATGAAAGAATGTCAGGTAAAATAGCAACATGAAAGATTGATTTATTTTTTGTACACTTTTAATTTTTGAAATTATTGGTTCTTTATTTAATCGTTCTTTGTTTGTTTACTGATTTTTAATGTGTTGCTGTATATGTAACATACTTGTGAATAACAAAATAATATATAATATTCCCACGGGTTCTCTCATCGAGCATAAATTCATGATTGTAAATTAAAAGGACTCTGGGATGTACAGACGTCTGTCCTGTTCTGCTTTGTCTTAAATTATGTAGGTTGGTTGAAATTAGCAGTGCTATATATAAAAAATTTCAAACATCACTTGAAAATAAATGTCAAGAAAATGTAAATATGTCTTAAATAAAACCGTATATGCAAAATAACCAACAATAGAACAATGTGCTTTGATTTAAAGATATAAAGATGTTGAGATAAGGCAGAAGTCCTGATAGGGTTATGAGATGAGATATTAAAGGGATACGCCACTTTTTTTGAAAATAGGCTCATTTTACCACTCATTTTACCACTGAAGTCAATGAGACCAGAAACTGTCTGGTTACTGATATTCTTCTAAATATCAAAAAATCGGCTGAATGGATTAGAAAACGGTAAAACCCAACTGTTTAACTCGGAGTGGTAAAATGAGCCTATTTCCAAAAAAGTGGAGTATCCCTTTAACAATGAGGCCTGAGGCTTTGTGTGCTGCGATGTTCAGTGTGACAGAAAATAGTAAATTACCACTAGGCCTTAAAAGTTAACGTGTAGATGATGCAGTACAAATGTAGTTGTGCACTTGAAGTTTACTTTTGTATACTTTTATATACTAAAAAGTGGGTCAATTTAATCCCAAGCATACTTTTAGTACATACAGTATACTTAAAACTATGCTTAAACATTATTTTATGATTACGAATAATAGAAACTAGAGAGGTAGTCTCTCTCTCATAAACAAATTGTTGAATAACTGGATGTGCTGGATATTCCTCTTCAGACGGGTTTGGCAACTTGTGCTAGCAGAAGTGAAAACATTTTCAGAGTTTTGCTGTGTTACACCAGGACGATAGTCTGGGTTTCCCCTTGCTGCCTTCCAGGACGATTCTTTAAAACGGAAAAAAAGTCTTTCATAGTATATATTCAATGTTTGTTCTGGTTGATCGTGAATTTCGGTGGTTGGAATCACTCGATGGGAAACCATGAAGATGTTGGAAAGCTGGGATAAACTACAGTAACATTTTAATCAAGGTGAGTGAGTATTAGTCAGGTGAGCTGCGTTTGAGTTACTTCCTCATTAACTTGGCTTTTTGTTTGACACATCTCTATACATAAATTACATCATAAAGATTGGTTGGGGAACATTAGCTTAAAAACAAAAACAAAAGGTAACCGACTCTATACAAAATGAACCTATTTAGATTAGACTTTGGGAGTGTTGTACTTGTAACGTTTCTTTTTTTTAGAAATTATTTATTTATTTTTGCTTCATGTCTTAAAAATATGGTTTATGTAATACAATAAAATGTATAATTTTAGTCTAAATTATATAATATTTTACAGGTATATATTATGTTGTCAGGTATAAAGAGAGCTACAACCTTCTTAGCTTGGCGTGAAGGTTACAATAAAGTTGTATAAAGTTGGCCGGGTTAAAATAATTAAAAAATACATCAGTTTTAATTTTGCACATTCATTTTGTTCATCAAATTCACTGAAATAATATATTTTACATGTATTCATTTCATTAGACACATTTTAATTAAACGTTTAAATACAAGGTTAAAACCAATACAAACATTTTGTATTTTTTAAGTGGGAAAAATATTAAAGTAAGTTTCAGTTTAAATTGTATTTCTGTATTTGTGACTCATCAGACTTGTAGCATCATGAATACCGGATAAATCATGGAGAACAAAGACGCATTCAGCAATGAAGATTTTTCTCCAGAATGCAGGTACGTCAAAGTCGTCATAAGGAAATGTGAGTTGACATGACAAAACTGTGTCTACATTTTAAACATAATACTCTGCAACTGGAAGATGACTTAATGATGAGTAATTGTTTTTAAGTGTTTTAGTTTGTTGATTTTTGTTTTGTAAACCTGTGTTTGTGTGATTTATATACTGCTGTCCATCTTGGCCATGACACTCCTGTGAAAGAGAGGCTATGCTGATTTAATAATGGTTAAAACACTCTTCAGCTTCAACACTCTTTCTGCATTTAAAACCAACTGTAACTGTATAATCCATCATACATGGTGTGAATTGTTGTCTATGTTGTATTAAACTGAATTTCAGAGATCAATCTCAGAGATCAAACCCCCCAGAGCCCAGCTGTGTGTCCATGAGGAGTAACCAGTCATTAGAGATACCACCACAACTGAAGGGAAGACGCACATCAACTGATCTGAGGTACATTAATTTTGTTTGACAGACTGAAAGACCACTGGCACAAATTGCATAAAAAATTTGGCAAATATCCACTTATTGTCAAAATGCAGAAATAGGTAATTAAATTGCGTAAGCATTCAAAACTCAGTGACTCATAGTATTATAAAGCCCTGCAATATCAAGAGTTGAGTAAAGGATCAGGTTCCTTCTCACAGCTGATCCAGAGCATCCACTGACCTCACAGCAAAACAACACTGTCAAACTTAATAGATTCAACCAGATTATAACACAAATTAATCACTACTCCATTACGTATTGAGAACATTTAGCCTATACACCACAACATATTAAAAATCGAAAGGTGAATGATAGATAGATGGATTGATGGTCTATTTTAGGTTTATCTACATGGTAAATTTAATTAAATTAAGAGTCTCTTTACTATTAAATTAAATTTCACAGTCCACGATCAAACCCACCAGAGCCCAGCTGTGTGTCCATGAGGAGTGACCAGTCATTAGAGATTCCACCACAACTGAAGGGAAGACGCACATCAACTGATCTGAGGTACAACATTTTTGTTTGACAGACTGAAAGACAAAATACATGCAGGGCAGAATTTGGCAAATATCCACTTATTGACAAAATGCAGAAATAGTTAATTAAATTCTGGAAGCATTCAAAACTCAGTGACTCATAGTATTATAAAGCCCTGCAATATCAACATTTAAACACAACAACATATTAAAATCAAAAGGTAAAATATAGATAGATGGATTGATGGTCTATTTTAGGTTTATCTATATGGTAAATTAAATTTAATTAAGAGTCTCTTTACTATTAAATTAACTTCCACAGTCAGAGTTCAAAGCCACCAGAGCCCAAGAGTGACCAGTCTGTGGACAAACCAGCACAATTTAAGGGAAAACACACAGCTGATCTGAGGTACAACATTTCTGTCTAGACAGACTCACTCAAATTCTGAACATGATTACAATATTGGGTCTAAAATATCCACTGTTCAATAATCATTGCTTGGTTATTGAACTTTTATTTAAAAGCCATATCACTCTCAACACTCTAAAAAATGCTGGGTTGTTTCAACCCAAATTTGGGTCAAATATGGACCAACCCAAATGTTGGGTTAAAAATGTCTTTTCAGAATTGAACCCAACTTCAGATGTAAAATTTACATTTGGGTTGGTCCATATTTTGACCCAAATTTGGGTTGAAACAACCCAGCATTTTTTAGTGTGAATCGTTCTGTTGGTCTGAATATCAGCACAGCTTGGACAAACATCACAGCCATAGTGATATTCAAACTAACAGCATGGCTGAAAGTGTCATATTGCATAATTAAATTATATATTCTATCAAGTTAAACCTTTTCACTTATTATAATCTCTTGTTCTTTCAGCAATAACTCTCAACTGATCCACAGCACATTTAAATCAGATCTGCTGGAGAAGTTTCAGTGTCTGTATGAAGGAACAGCAAAGCAGGGAACCCCAACACTCCTGAATGACATCTACACTGAGCTCTACATCACAGAGAGTGATAGTGGAGAGATCAATAATGAGCATGAGGTGAGACAGATTGAGATACAGTCCAGGAGAGCAGCAACAGAGGACACACCGATCAAATGCAGTGACATCTTTAGGCCTTTACCTGGACAAGACAAACCCATCAGAACTGTGCTGACAAAGGGAGTCGCTGGCATTGGAAAAACAACCTCTGTGCAGAAGTTCATCCTGGACTGGGCTGAAGGGAAAGAGAATCAGGACGTCCAGCTCATATTTCCACTCGCTTTCAGAGAGCTCAACTTGATGAAGGACAAAACACTCAGTCTTTCAGATCTTCTTCGTGTCTTTTTCCCTGAAACCAAAGAATTGGAAATATCCAGTGATGAATATAAAGTGTTGTTCATCTTTGATGGTCTGGATGAGTGTCGCCTGTCTCTGAACTTTAAGAGTGAAGGGAAACTGTGTGATGTATCTGAATCAGCCTCAGTGGACGTGCTCCTGACGAACCTCATTGTGGGGAATCTGCTTCCGTCTGCCCTCATCTGGATCACCTCCAGACCAGCAGCATCAGATCTCGTCCCCTCTAAGTGTGTCCATCGAGTGACTGAGGTACGAGGCTTCAATGACCCACAGAAGGAGGAATACTTGAGAGAATCAGTGATCAGAGTTTGGCCAGTACAATCTTCACTCACCTGAAGTCATCGAGGTCACTCCACATCATGTGCCACATCCCAGTCTTCTGCTGGATCTCAGCCACTGTCCTAGAGAAGATGTTGAGTCAAGCTGAGACTGGAATGATTCCCAAGACTCTCACTCAAATGTACACACACTTCCTGATCCTTCAGACCAACATCAAACATGAGAAGGACTATCAGAAGAAAGTGAAAGATGAAGACCTGATCCTCAAACTGGGGAAACTGGCTTTTCAGCAGCTTGTGAAAGGCAACCTGATCTTCTATGAGGAAGACCTGAGGGAGTGTGGCATTGATGTGGCAGAAGCATCAGTCTACTCAGGATTGTGCACTCAGATCTTCAGAGAGGAGTTGGACTTGAATCAGGGGAAAGTCTTCTGCTTTACTCATCTGAGCATCCAGGAACATCTAGCAGCTCTATATGCACATTTCTCCTTTACAAAGAAGAACAGAAATGTGTTTGGCAAAACCAAACAAGGTTCTTTTTCTAAAGAAAATTTGATAAAGTCAGTGTCTAAGCTGCATCACAAAGCTGTGGATGAGGCTTTACAGAGTAAGAATGGACATCTGGACCTTTTCCTGCGTTTCCTTGTGGGTCTCTCACTGGAGTCCAATCAGACTCTCTTACGAGAACTAGTGACAAAGACAGGAATCAGCTCCTACAACAAAAAGGAAACAGTTCAGTACATCAAACAGAAGATCGGGGAGAATCCCTCTCCGGAGAGATCCATCAATCTCTTCCACTGTCTGAATGAACTGGGCGATGATTCACTGGTGCAGGAGATCCAAGACTATCTAAAAACTGGAAAACTTAGACAAACTAAACTCTCCTCTTCACAGTGGTCAGCTCTGGTTTATATGTTGCTGACATCAGAGCAGAAGATGGATGTTTTTACTCTAAAACCATTCATTGGAACACAAAATACAGCAGATGAAGTTCTTCAGAAGCTGCTGCCACTGGTTAAAGAGGCCAGATCAGTTCAGTAAGTCACATTGACAACAATCATACACTGATGGTCACATTTATACTTTTAGCTCTTTCTAACCAAAATAACAAAAGGAGGACATTTTCACCAAATCCCATTACAGTCAGCAGGGGCAGATTATCACTGGCAACTGCCCTGGAGCAAGTTATCTCCAAGGGTACCCACCCCTTATTTGTTTAATTTTTTCACATTCACTGTAATAAAAAGAAAGTTACAATGAAAAGTGTTAAGCGAACAGAAAGTGAAAATTGAAAGTATTAAGCGATATCTTCCTGGCTTTAGACAAAGGAGATGATGATGTCTTGGTGCTTCTTGACTTGAGCGCAGCTTTCGACATGATTGACCATAACATCCTTATCTCTCGTCTTGAACACGCAGTTGGTCTAAAAGGCATAGTTTTGGAGTGGTTTCAGTCCTATTTTAGTGGTAGATGTTTTTCAGTTAACTATAGTAAGATGACCTTGGGCAAAAAAACTCTTTCCTGGGGGGTTCTTCAAGGGTCTATTCGTTCTCCCATATTTTTTTCGGTAACACTTTACAATACGTGTGCACTAATAAGCATTAATTCATGCTTAACTAATGCACAGATAATACTGAATTAATGTGTAACTAATGGTTATTTAAGCTATTCATTAATGATTACCACATTAGGAACTAATTAAGAGCCTGTAAGGTTAATGTATTAGTTCATACATGAATTGTTGTTAATGAAATATGTAATTGTGGATTAATTCCATAATAATTCATTTTTTAAGTAATAGTATTAATTAATATGTTAATTGTATTGTAAGCCTTGTATTTCAACTTCCAGATAATATGACAGGTACACTAATATGCATTAATACATGATTAATTACTTCATAGTTAGTGCACATTTATGTGCAAATTACTACAATTACTAAATGACTAGTTAATAATGATGTGCCCCAACAAGTAAAGTCATAACATAATGATACCTTTGCAAATCATTAGCTAATGATTAATTAAAGCAGACAACTGGAAGTTGAAGTGCATAGCTTTGACTAATTGTGGTAATTAACACATTAATTTACACTATTAGTTATGATTCATGTATTACTTAACCTATTAATCATAGAGACTCTTTATTAGTTGCTGATGCAGTAATCATCAATTAATGATTTAGTTCTTCATGAGTTATACATTAACTCTAAATTAATGCACATTAGTGCACCCGTATTATAAAGTGTTACCCTTTTTTCTTTATATTTGCTCCCTTTGGGTAGCATTTTTAGAAAGCATGGAGTGTAATTTAATTGTTACGCCTTTGACACGCAAATGTAATTCATTTGAGTCACTTTTAGACTGTTTAAAGGACGTTAAACACTGGATGACCAAAAACTTTTTAATGCTAAACGAGGAAAAAAATGAGGTTATTGTATTTAGTCACCCAAATAACTCCCCTGACTCCTTATTCGAAAAAAATTGTTAGAGATTTAGGTGTGTTAATTGACAATAACCTAAAAACACTTTAATAATAAGATTGTAAAAAAAAATGTTCACATTTTTTAAATGAATTTAAACTAGTGTCATTCATCTTCATCATATGCATGTTTTTAATTTCTACAGGTTGTGGGATTGTGGAGTCAAAGATGAGGGTTGTGTTGCTCTGGCTTCAGTTCTCAGTTCAAACCCCTCACACATGAGAGAACTGAATCTGTCTGAAAATATACTACGAAACTCAGGAATGAAGCTGATCTCTGGTGGAATAAAGGATCCTCAATGTAAACTGGAGAAACTGAAGTAAATTATCTCTCTGAGTGTCATGCACACTGAAACTCGCACATATTTTATAATTATAGCACCGACAAGGATGTAGGATATTCTGAAATGTTGTGAAGGTGATAATAAGGTGTTTTGCAAAGACATGTGGTTCGTTTGTGAGTCTGCTGTTACAGTTCTAGATCTTCAAATCTAGACAATTACAGTTATATAAGAATTAATGGTCAATAAAAAAGGAAATATTAGAAGAATATTTTTTTCTAGTATCTTTTCTCATGCATATGTGTTGAGGATTTTGTGGTACTCATTAAAATGTAAAGATTGAATATATAATGATATTGAAATAAACCTCCTCAAGCACCATGTATAAGCTGGTCTCTAAATTGGACCTGTTAATCATGTTGCGAATTGAATCTCACTGCAATTTCTGCTTTTTGGAGCTGTATATCCTGAACTGAGAGACTGAGGAGTGTCATTGTTCTCTACAGGTTGGTTAATTGTGGAATCACAGATAGAGGTTGTGCTGATCTGACTTCAGCTCTGAAATCAAATCCTTCACACCTGAGAGAACTGAATCTGATTGGAAATAAACTTGAAGTGTCAGGAGTGAATCAGCTCTCGGCTGTACTGAAGGATCCTGACTGTAAACTGGAGATACTGAGGTAAATCATCTCTCTGAGATTCACACACACTGATACTCACAAATATTTTATATTTGTAGCAGTTCTGACATTGCTGTATGATCATATGTAGACGCCCTTTTACCCACAGGTCAGGAAATGTACCAAGTGTAAAAAGAAGAGACAAATCTCTGTAAATTGCCTCAGGCGAAACAGAGATGAGCCTGTTTGAGGTTGCTGTTAAACATGGTTCCTCTGTTCCAGATGATTATTGGCTTTTAGAGACGAAGAGTCTAGATATGGCTGAATAACATTTCTCTGTCCATCCAGATATCAATTATCTCTGTATTATCTGAAAAAATAGTTGTGTATCATTTGCAAACAAAAAGGGAAGACTGACAGTACATTATGCCACTTATTACAAGTCTGGATATCAAATAAATAAATGCCAACCTCAGTTTCTACCGGGCCACATCATTTCTATGTGTACCCTTTCACATTACTCACATTTATTTGTACAATGCTTTTCATAATAATACATACCATTTCAAAACAACTTAACAGAAATGTTTTTTGTTAAGTTTCTGTACACAACACTTCCATATGGAGTGTGCCAGTGTTCCAAAGGGGCACGCCATGCCTTATGCTTAATATGCCATGGCTATAGCATTCATAATCCAGTTGGAGACAGCCTGCTGTCCCCCAGAACAGACAAGGCTGCCCAGAGTAAACTTGGAGGATCCTTGGGAGGTTCTTTAAAAAGAAATTCTTCTCCAGCATTTTGTTCTTTTAAAAGAAAACTGCTTTTTTGCTGAAGCTCCTGTTGGTGTGGGTGGATAGAGCAATGCAATGCACTATAGATTTCCCAGCAAAGGTGAATGAAAATGAGCTTCTGTCTGCTTACATCCATTCGGCTCTAAAGAACAAATCTGAATGAGTGGAAGCACTGCATCCTTTTATACACGTATGTCCGGGGGAGTGGCTCATGCAAATTCCACTCGGCCTTTCATAAGCATCAGAGGTGTTTGGGGCTCTCAAGTGCGACCCCTAGTGTCAGTTATGACACAATCTCGAAATGACTAACATGTAAAATATTTTCTGATTTATATCTTACAGAAGAGTATCAGTATATGTTATTGCAGTATGTTTTATATTTATGTGTTGAAAATGTTGTGGCACTCACATAAAACAATTTAATGTGAAGTTCCTGGAAAGTTGTACACCTTGAAATGAGACTGAAGACTGTCATTGTTCTCTATAGGTTGAGTTATTGTGGTGTCACAGATGTAGGCTGTTCTGGTCTGGCTTCAGCTCTGACATCAAACCCCTCACACCTGAGAGAACTGGATCTGTCTGGAAATAAACTGGGAGACTCAGGAGTGAATGCGCTCTCTGATGTACTGAAGGATCCTCTTTGTAAACTGGAGATACTGAGGTAAATCATCTGAGAATCACGCACACTGATACTTACAAATTGTTTGTAGTTATAGTTCCAAACAAGGAAGAAGGATAATCTGTTGAATTTTACCCAAATGTACTACTCGACCCCCAGTGCTGCATTTGACACTGTTGATCACAACATACTTCTTCACAGGCTGGGGCTTTCTGAGATAGTCCTAAAATGGCTCAGATCATACTTAGGAGGGAGAGGTTATTATGTGAGTATAGGAAAACATAAGTCTGAGTGGACATCTATGACATGGGGAGTCTTCTGAGCCAAATACTGAGAACCAAATCGCTTACCACAGCTATGCAGATGACACACAGCTCTACTTAGCCCCATCGCCAAACGATTACAGCCCCATTGACTCCCTGTGCCAATGCATTGAAGTCAACAGTTGGATGTGCCAAAACTTTCTTTAGTTAAACAAAGACAAAACTTAAGTCATTGTATTCAGAAACAAAGATGAATTTCTCAAGGTGAACGTCAGACCTTAGGTTCAGTAGTCATGTCAAAGCAATAACTAAATCTGCATACTACCACCTGAAAAATATTGCAAGAATTAGATGCCTAGTTTCTAGTCAAGACATAGAGAAACTTGTGCATGCTTTCATTTTTATTGCAATGGACTCCTGACTGCCCTTTCCAAAACGACCATAAGACAGTTGCAGCTCATACAGAACGAGCAGAACCAGAAAATATGAACACATCACACCAGTCCTTAGGTCTTTACACTGGCTCCCAGTTACATTTAGGATTTATTTTAAACAATTATTACTGGTATATAAATCATTCACTAGCCTAGGACCTCAATAAATTGCATATATGTTAATCGAATAATATAAACCTGACAGAACACTCAGATCATTAGGACCACATCAGCTAGAAATCCCAAAGGTTTTGAGGAAATTCCTGCTTATCTGAGCTGTATATCCTGAACTGAGAGATTGAAGTGTGTCATTGTTCTCTACAGGTTGAGTTATTGTGGAGTCACAGATGAAGGTTGTGCTGCTCTGACTTCTGCTCTGAGTTCAAACCCCTCACACCTGAGAGAACTGGATCTAACTGGAAATAAACTGGATCAAAGAGGAGTGAACCTGCTGTCTGATCTGAAGGATGATCCTAAATATAAACTGGAGACACTTCTGTGAGTAGTGATGATTATCATATTTTAATTGGTTGTTGATTTTGGTGACCATGTCTGAGTTTTAACCCACTAGTGTGGGGGTATCCAATCCTGCTCCTGGAGGGCCATCTCCTGCAGAGTTCAGCTCTGACCCCAATTAAACATACTTGAACAAGCTCATCAAGGTCTTAATAGGCATACTAGAAACTTCCAGACAATGGGCTCTATGCACGGCGTTATTTCCGGTGAAGGATTAAGGATGCTCGATAACTTCCGCCGATCATAGAGTCCAATGCAATACCGAGAATTTATATTGAATTTTATACTCCATGGTTATACTAATGAAACGTTAGTCACAAAAACAGATAAAACAGACACCCCTCGTTGTGTTTATGCTTCTTTTTAAAATTATATTAAATAAACATAACTATATATAAAATTACATCTAAACGTATGTACGTTTCGTTTCAAAGACGGGAGGACAGTAAATATTGAAGACTCTGCCATAATCCCGTTTTCTCCGGTTTTCCTCCGCTTTAATCTACACAACCGGAAATGGACGAGCATCCTTACGTCAAATGCGGAACTTATGCGTGCATATAGCCCATTGAATCAAGTTGGAGATAAACTCTGCAGGATAGTGGCCCTTCAGTGCATAAATTATTGCAATGCAAAGAAAAAAAATCTCTTTGTTTCATTTTATTTCAAAAGAAGATAACCATTCCATATCTTTCCCCCCAAAATGCTGCATCGTAAGACTATTCTGAAATTGGCATTTTAAAAAGATAATTGTAAATATGCATCACCACTTTTATTATCTTAAATACAAAAATGTGACAAAGAGGATTTTAAGTATTATTATGAATATGAGTCAAATGCGTAATGGTTACAAGGGGTTTTAAACCTCCAATGAATCTACTGTATTTGACACCATAAATCAAAATCACTTACTATAGTAGTGCATTGTTTGTTTTAGTTGTTTTTAAGTGGATCATGTATTAATGTTGCACACATTTGACTGTCTGTGTTTCACTTTAAGGTTTTAGATGTTGTTTCTGGATCAGCTGATGGTGAAAAATAGCCACTACAGACACATCACAATCAACAGAATCAACAGACACAAACCCATAGTGATCATCACACTTTTCACAATAATCCAATTCTTGATCCAAAATCATACAGAGAAATCTTATATTCCTGTTGACATTTATACTGGCTCCCCATTATCATAATATTGTTTGAAACTATATGAGTATCTTCTGTTAAAACCATATAACAAAAAGATTTCAACCTAACAAAAAGGTTAAGACCTGTGTATTTATTATTAATGAACTTGATAAGTGAGGTAATAATACACATAATTTCCTGCAGGTCATTTCTCGATGTCTGTAATCTGGTCCAGTATGGTAGTGCCGCTGTAGTTGTTTGTCTCCAATGCCAGAAGCTTCTGTATGTAATTTTGAGGCAAGCCGTTCTGTTGAGCCCCTAAACACACGACCTAGATGAAGAATGGGACGAGATAAATATTCATATGAATAAGAGATTCATCATTGACACTTTTAATGATAGTCATGCAACTCGACAGTCATAGATGTTAATGGTCTAAAATCATCAAGTCTTGATTTTGTTTTTGGGGTGTACTAGAATATGATTGTAAAAAGAAATCACATATTTAACATTATTACAACAACCAATCTAACTGAATTCATTTCGATTGGTGAATCTGAATGTAGCGTTTACATGAACGCTAAACAAGTGATCGGTTGATGTAGGTTTTAACATTGCTAGGAAAATTCCCGCTCCTCCGCGAGAGATACGAGACTGGTGCGTCTCACAGGTGTCGCTCATTGGTAATCACGCCACCGGCCTCGACTGTCGAACACAGAAGCCGTATCCCGAACATTTCGGGCGATCTCGAAACACATTTTCGGGCAGACTCATCATGGAGACTCACTAGTAGCCTAGAGTTGTTGTTTAACGACTGCGCTCTGTTACCGGTAGGCATGGCCTCCTAGGGCAGCAAAGCAAGTGCATTCTGGGAGTTGTAGTCTTTCATCCACATAAGCCAAAAATACATTTTCTGGCTTTTCTCAGTCTAGAAAGCTCCAAATTCAAAAACAATTTCACATTTCTTCTACATAAATGACCCGTTTTAAATACACATTCATCTTTCCAGAGGTGAAGTATCTATTTAAATGAGTAACATTATGACTTTATGAGATTCAGAAAAAAGTCAAAAGTCAAAGTCAAAACTAGTCGTTAGTTGTAGTTCTTGGAAAGTGGACTCTGTTAAATAAAATATCTCCCTTTGGAGTGGATTTTCTGCCCTTACATTTCTTTTATTATCTTTCAACATTAAGATCAGCATCAGCAACATTACAAACTAAAAAAAGTTGAAAAAGTGAAAAAGCATAATAGGACCCCTTTAAACCATTAAAACACAAGTATATTGAGAACATCTAAATCTCCAGTTAAAGCACATATTGATTTGTTTTGGTCAGTCAGGCTTATGATGGGAGTAAAATGTACCTTTTTATACTGTGGTGAAGGTGGACAGGGTTTGAAATTGTTCATCTTGTACGTCCGGCAGAGTATCATCTCCTCTTTAGTTTCTACTTTGACCTCTAATGGACTGTACACTCCTTCATGAACCTGTTCCTGTCTGAAACACATGCATGCGTATACTATTTATGTAGGTTACAGCAGGCACACCGGGGTTAACAGACGCATTTATTTTGTCTTAATTCTACTTCAAACCACTAGATGACACAAAAGTTCACCTCGGCACTTTTTTTAACAACCATTTTTAAAGATGCACATAGTAACCAAACTCCATCGCACACCTGCAGGTGATAGGTGCGTCAGATAATAAGACCAGCTAGTCATTCAAGCAGATAAGGATACTCCTGACGAAAGTCGTGTGACCAAAACGTTGTGTGCGAATAAACTTTATTAAAAAATGCAAGTAATGATAGTGTGCGGGAGTTCCTTATCTGCTTAAAGATGCACATAGAAATCTGTCTGATCCTTGACAGGATTGTGGACACTGGACAGCAACACAAAGTTGATTCTGCGCTAATTTAATCTAATATTTAATGTTTTTTAAAATGTTGTAGATTCATGTAGAGTATGAAAATCTATAAAATTGTTGACTTTATTTTGAGAAAAAAGTTCTAGTTAATGTTTTTCAGTTTTGTTCAATGTAAATAAACCAAAAAATGTTCAAGAACAGAATATGTGAAAGCATGCTATTTGAGGTAAAGGCGATAATTAACTGATAATACGGCTGACTTTTCCATTTGCTGATATGGTTAGATTCAGATGGTAAATATCATTTATTAAGTTGGGTGTCGACCTTAGAGATAATCATCATATTTATAATAAAAACCAATCATTTAAAATGTGATAGTAATCATATATTTTAATAGAATTTCATTTGTTGTTGCTACTGTACAAAAAGTTCTAGGTGCATATATATATATATTATATCATTTTTTGCAGTAAAACAGGGCAATTTGAATTCTTCGTACAATTATTAACTTATTCAAAACATTTTACTTTATTTTGTATCAAAACGTTGTGTAGTTATAGAACACTATAGTACCTAGTACACCATTGGATTAGTAAAAAGCGCATTTTTGTTAAAGCTAACTGTTCCACTAAATGTATATAGAAGATAATGTGTAGTAAACGAGGATGTTACACAGCAACTTACAAAATAAATAAATTGACATGAACCACTAATTTGAGTTTGTTCTTATTCTGTAGAAAGGGTGCAATATCCAATACAATACTGATACAATAGATAAATACAAGTGATTTTGGCAGTCATCACAATGGCAGGTGATCTCACCGATCTAAACTGGGCAGGTTTTGGTCGTCTATCCTCCACACGACCCCCCACACCTCGTCTCCTTCACTCTCCTGTATCGATGCGACCCCACCGTGCCAAGAGCAGTTCGTGCAGTCACCCGAAAGACCGAAATCCAGCCTGTAGTCCTGGGACACAGTACACGGGTAAATATAAGACAGCATGACACAATGAAATACTGCATGGTTAATATACTTATAACAGGGTGCATCATGATAGTTTTTTTTTTTTTTTGTTTTTTTTTTTGTGATTACAACTCATTATTTACAAGATGTTTCAAAGACAAGCCAAATTAAAAAAATAATAAAAATCAAATTAAAATTAGATTGAAATAAATACTAAATTTAAATAAATAATAGATTTAACAGTACACTGCTATGACGAATAGAACATTTTAATTAAGATAATAAAAACAAAATATTTTCCAAATACATATAATAATTCACAGTGTAAATGAATTGGGTCTTTGTTCATTTAATTATATAGATTTTTTTAATGCACACAAAATTACCATGTTAACGATTGTTTTAAAATGCAATTTCCTTACAAAACCTTTCTATTTTATTTTTTAATTGGTTGTTTTTACGACAGTGACAAGTGAAGTTTCTCCACAAATCTATCGCAGTAACACTCACTAACGAGGTACCAAGGTAAATGTAACGTAGACTCGACGTCTATGGATATGTTTGTTGGACTACGTGCTCCTTTCATTAACAGAATAATATGGTAATTATTAATCAAATAATGTGTTTGTTTACCTGTATCCTGCCGACGGAGTGAAACACAGCTGATGGATTTTTCAGTTGTAGTCTCTCTTTCAGTAAATTACTGCCATAAGCAAAATACATGAAAAATCCGCTGGATGACATATTCACTAATGTGACGGGGAGAAAAACAAGCGCGTCAGAAACAAGCCCCAGGACTTTCAATACCCGACTCGTTCCTGTGAGCCGATTCTTTAGAATGAATGATTCAGAATCTTTTACAAGGAAATAAATAAAATTATACGGATGTGGGAACTGCGAACAATTTTGTTCACTGTATTTGGTAAAAATACAATTAATGATAATTAACAAACAATTATCATTTTGAACAACAAAACGCAAAAAGAGTTTGAATCGACTCACTTAAATGAACCCAACAGGTAAACTGACCATGGAACTGAGCCGGGTGGCGTCACGACCACAATTTTCAAAATTAAAGCCCCACTGACTTTATCGCGCTTAAACCGTACGTCAAAACTAGAAAGGTGTAAAACAAAAGCGACGTTTAGGAAATGTTGGGGTTCATTAATTGTAAAACAAAGAAATAAAGACTTATTTTGAATTACAGTTTCCAAAAATATGAATATAAGAAAAGTGTCTTAGCTATAAAACGCGTATTATTAAAATTGTAACCACCTAACCCTTGTATTTCAATTTCCCCTGCCCAGCATATTTAGGAGGATAAGTGATGGTGAATGAAAAGGTTTTGAGTAGCAACTTCAACAAATACACTGAATAAACTGAACAGCAATTTAATGTAAGTAACGTTTAAACTCACGTTTTGAAACAATATTATCAGACCCCAACACTGGCCATTATATTTGAACAAAAAATTAACATTCTTCAGTACACAACTAGACAAGTTAAATCAAGCAATTTATTGATAAGACTGAAAAAAATAACCAGAATCATCACTGGCCTTATATTAGCACAAACAGCTCAGCACTTAAACAAGACTCAAAACAGCTTTCAAAACAAATTGAATTTAATGTACAAAATGCAAACAAGTCAGAATCAAAATATTCTCCAAATAAAGAACAAAAAAATGCTGTACAAAGCGCACTAATGTACAGTGGCTTGAGATGTTCATCTCCTCGGCCCACCGCGACCACGTCCTCTTCCTCTGCCACGACCCCGTCCTCTTCCTCGACCGCGGCCAGCAACTGCAAGAATGGGAAGAAAAAAATCAATTATACATCATAGACAATTAATCAATCAATCAATGGCCGAGTTTTAAAGTCAACCAATTTAGATGATATCTTCCGTAACTCACCAGCCTCTCTCTTCTTTGACTTGACTTTCGGCTCGATGTCGACCAGCAGCGTGTCCAGAGGAAGACTGTCCGGCAGGATGAAATAGCGGATGTTGTTGCCGCGGATACTGAGGGACTCCAGCTGAGTGGGTTCTCTGTTTTTCAGGGTCATCTTCACAGCTTTGAGGTGAGTGTTCATACTGACATCCACACCTGTTCATACGATTCAAAGAGAAAGTGTAAAGCCATCGTTCAACTTAAAGTAATAGTACACTCAAAAATCTCTCATAATTTACTCTCACGCCATCCTAGATGTATATGACATTCTTCTTTCAGACAAATATCCTGGCTCTTCCCAGCTTTATAACGGCATTGCCTCTATTCACTCCCATAACAAAGCAGGGAAGAGCCGAGATATTATTTATTATAACCGTGTTCAGCTGAAAAAAGAAAGTCATATACACGTGACCTAGGATGAGTTAATTATGGGATAATTTTTATTTTTGGGTGAACAATCCATTTAGGAATTCTTAAACACAAATTTGAAGCCGATCCATTGAGACCAGTGTAATAATTAAATTATTTTAAACCATAATTACCTGTAATGGTGCCATGAACCTGTGTGCCATTCTTCAGCTCAATGGTGACTGTTTCATGGCTCAGTTTCATCAAAAACCTGTGGGATTACAATCAAAACAAAGACTGAAGCACATATTCATCATGACAACAAACAGATCTTACAGCAGTAACTTACTAACATCACATTTGAGGCATTTCGTCAAATCCACTAACGTGTATACAAAGAGTCTTCGTTGTTTTATCATGTTTTTGTAGGAAATTTGATTGCGAAATTGCACTTAGTTTAAACTTATGCACTTAAGTGTATAATATTTGCCTAATAACATATATTTTGCAGATTGTATCAGGTGCATGAAAAGTCCCTGGCATTTAAAAGTGGTTGTTTTTGTTGCTGCGTTTGTTAGATTTAAGGCCCAGCAGCTACAAAATAATATCCCAAATATGTATACCTCATAAATCCAGAGATAAACCCTCGAAATGTAAGTTAAACAAAGAGCTGCGTTTAAAAACAGCAGTAATGACAGAAATGGAAACAAACACATTCATTCATTCATTCCCGCCTGTTGAAGCTAACAGCTAACCAACAGCTCCATCAAATCTGACGCCATCCATTTAATTATATTGCATGTCGTTGCATATACTTTATGCATATTGATTATATGAGACCTATAGAAGTTTATTACCTGACGAGTTTCATGCTGGCGGTGGACTTTGAGTGAAAATCCTCCACCGAAGTGAGAAAAAATTATAGCGCAAAACGACAAAAAAGCGTCGGACGCTACCAAAGCAATGAGAGGAATCACTTCCTGTGCGCAGCGGAAGCAGAACACTCGATGCAAGTGTTGCCACTACACTCCCCAAATCAACAGAATATTTAGACATAATAGAAAAAACGTATAAAAGCTTATTTATATGTAACGTTAATCGTAAATAATATGTTATGTGAATAAAATATATTATTTTGTATTATTTTTTTATTATGATAATACATTAAAAAGTCTTTATATCAACGGCGGGATTATCAACCTCCGAATAAGTGTGGTAATAAATAGTTTTTAACGAACTTACATTGTTTTTGTTTGGTCAAAACAGCAAAATAATTTGCGATTTAAATAGTTGAGTTGATTAAATCTGGCAACCCCACAACAGGAAGCGAACCCCGGAAATAAGCGCTCATTGAAACATCACGTCAAAATTGAATCGAGGGTTAAATTAAAGGAATTAAACATCATGAGGAATCGCCGATGACTTTACACGGGATTTCTGAGGATGCTGGAGTAAAAATCGGATCAAACTTTCAGAATAACAGACTGCAGATGTTACAATGTGTGTGTTTAGAGTGACGTGTGTTAGTGACAGAGCACCAGGACTGATTGACAGCTGATCTAATCCCGTTCTTCATCATTATTTCCCGTCCAAACAGCATGTTGATTCGCAGCATCTGCTCAGGTCTGTCCGCTGAATCTGTGTGCTGCCATTGATGCACTGATGATGTTTCCTAAAACCTCGTTCACGAGCCTGATCGTGGGGGTGTTCCTCCTGTATGTGCTGCACACATGTTGGGTCATGTATGGGATCGTGTACACTAAACCCTGCGAAAACCCCCGAACTGAGAGCTGTATCTCACCTTACCTGGCCGGCAAACCTCGACTGCAGGTGAGACCCTCATGTGCTGCTTGTTATATGTGTGTTTTTACAACTTATCTGATAAACAATGCCCGTGAAAGCACTGAAAGCAGGCAAAAAAATAAACAAATATGAATTAATGTAATATTAAATGTGAGAAAGGTGTTTTCAATCTTTTAGATGCCCGGACCCCCGATCATCTTCATATGAGGGCCCCTATTAAAAATTTAATGTGTATAGTTTCTTGTATAAAGACCCAGTTTATATACTGTGATAAACTAATATTGTAAATGTGTCTAAAATATTAATTGGGAATAAACAGAGCAATTCCAATTGGGTCCTCTCACCATCGGTGCTCGGGCCTAAATATTTTGTTTCTGTTAAGTTAATTATTAAATTTTTTTTCCCATTATAGCATTGTGCTGTTCAATGTTTTATATATATTTTTTCAATTTAATTTATTTATCTTTCTATTTATATAGAAGTAATTTAAATATTTACGAATTTTAATATATTTTTTATTTCTTTTTTAATCTAAATTGTATTTATTCATTTTATTAATTAATTAATATATGTTTTTAATTTATTTATTTAAATATTTAAACACAATTTGTATTAATGTATTTATTTTTTAATTTATTTATATATGTATTTTATTCTAATTCAATTTCTATATATTTATTTTAATCTGATTTTATTTATTTATTTAAATTTAACCCTATTTATTTATTTAAATAATAATTTATTTTATTTTCCAGTATGAAAATTAGCAGACTTATATATCCAGCATTATACAGTACAAAATATTTTTCCATAAACAATAAGAAGAAATGCAATAACGGTGATATATTGTGTGTGTTTCTTCAGCTCAGCGTCTACACCGCATTGAGACCGAATGCTGACGGAGGACACAGTCTGATCCACCGAGAGGAAGAGTTTGATGTGAACACCAGGTTTGAGAGGTACAGGAAAGCCATGGGATCTACAGTACAGTAGTAACCCATCATATTGCTGTCCAGTAGGGCTTCATTTGTGTGCTTTCTAGACAACTATTGTGTACCAGATTTGCTTTCTCACAGTTATCCTTCTGTCTTTTTAAGGTTAGTAAACGTGTCTTTGCCGAAGAAGACACGCAAGAATGGCACGCTGTACGCTATGGTGTTTGTGCACCAGGCTGGAGTCAATCCATGGCAGGATCCGCATCAGGTGCATCTAGTCACGCAACTGACCACATACATGATGCCGAAGCCTCCCGAGATCAGCCTGATCACGGGACAGGACGACCCACAGGTGAGCCGACACCCCAGCAAACGTCCCAGCGAGCAATCTTATGTTTGAAAGCCGTCCAAACACAGCCCAGACGTCTAATAAAACAATACGCCCCACGAAGCCGTGATTTACTGTGGATTTAGCGGTGTTAGCTACGACGTTTAGTGCCTAAAACCCCCTTAGCTGTTCTAAATTCAGTGTAAATCACGGGGCTTATGGCTTTTATAAAACAGTTACTCCTAAAAATATTCATTTTAATTTTTATTTTATTCATAAATAAAAATATAACGTTATATTATAACACATTTATTCCTCCGCCAAGCAATGTAGTTCCAAAGAGGTTGCCAAGCAACTCATGCAGCAACAAAGTGTGTGTGTAACACTAATGTAATGCGCTCACCGGTGTGTGTGTGTGTGTAACACTAATTTAAGTAGTCACAGGTGTATGTGTCTGTGTGTAATACTAATTTAATGTAGTCACAGCCAGGTGTGTGTGTGTGTAGCACTAATTTAATGCGGTCACAGGTGCGTGTTTGTTGAGTCATTTACAATGGCTTCAATCGTGGTTCATCCAATCAGAATCAAGGAAAGTAACTAACGTTATCCGTTTTTGTTCTAACAAGGCAACATTTGGACTGTCAGTGAAAGTTTAACAGACGTGTAAACCATCGCCCAAGAATAGACGAGTCGTTTCTTTGTGATCTAATTGATGACTAGGCTATGGTTTAAACGTCCGTTAAACTTTCACTGACAGCCCAAACGTTGCCTTGTTCTAGACGTCTGGGCTGTTTGGACGGCTATTAGACGTTTTTTAAACGCAAAATTTGCATGCTGGGCCACTTTCTTCACCTGAACGAAGCGCTGTGTTTGCGTTATCAATGAATCCGATTGCTCTCCAGAGTCCGGATCAGCAGAAGCAGAGCAGCGAGTCGGATCTGGAGCGGCCCGTTTCTCACTGGCGCTCTCGTCTGACGCTGAACGTCGTGTCCGAAAACTTCCAGTTCGATCGAGAGGCTCTTCCTGGAGACGTGCACCGCTACATGAGAGTGTGAGTTCTTCATATCACACACATCCAGCGGCTCTTTCAAGATGAAACAATGTTTATTTGTGGCGCGGCAGTGGCTCAGTGGTTCATGTGGGTTGTCTACGAACCGAAAGGTTGGTGGTTCAATCCTCGGTTCCACCTGACCAAGTGTCGAGGTGTCCATGAGCAAGACACCTAACCCCAGCTGCTCCCGACGAGCTGGCTGGCGCCTTGCATGGCTGACACCGCCGTCGGTGTATGAATGAGTGTATGAATGGGTGAATGTGAGGCAAATGTAAAGCGCTTTGGTGGCCATTAGGTCTATGAAGGCGCTATATAAATGCAGTCCATTTACCATTTACCATTTACAGTGATTTTACCATGTTTAAAAACCATATAAGTATGGAAGCTTGTTCGCCACAGAATGAGAAATAAAGTCAGAATTGCGTGATAAAAAGTCGCAATTGCGACATATAAAGTCAGAATTGTGAGATATAAACTATTCTGAGGGGGAAAAAGTTAGTCTTTTTTCCCTTAGAATTGGCCTGATAACTCACAATTGCGAGTTTATGTCACAATTCTGAGAAAAAATGTCAGAATTTCGAGATATAAACTCGAAAAAGTCTGTATTTTTTTCTCACAATTGCGACTTTATTTCTCACAATTGCGACTTTATCTCGCAATTACGACTATTTCTCAGAATTGCGACTTTATTTCTCAGAATTGCGACTTTATATCTCGCAGTTGCGACTTTATTTCTCACAATTGCGACTTTATATCTCGCAGTTGCGACTTTATTTCTCACAATTGCGACTTTATCTCGCAATTACGACTGTTTCTCACAATTGCGACTTTATTTCTCAGAATTGCCACTTTATATCTCGTGGTTGCGACTTTATTTCTCACAATTGTAACTTTATTTCTCACAATTGCGACTGTATATCTCGCAATTGCGACTTTATTTCTCACAATTCTGACTTCATATCTCAGATAAATCGAGATAAAAAGCAATTTTTTTTTCCCGCAATTTTTTATTTTTATTTTTTTTTATTCAGTGGCAGAAACAAGCTTCCATGTATAAGTGATTATTGTCAAGTCAAATTTATTGCAATTTCTCTTTCAATTATTATTCATGATTTTCCAGTTTCACCAGTATGTGGATTAAGTTTGATGTAATATATATGAAACTTTATACATAGAAGATGTGTGATTATGCAGTTTTTGTGATGATAAATCTAATTTCTCAAGATTTTGGTTATGATTGTCATCTCTCTCTGTCCTCAGGTATCAGAACGGCAGGAAGATGATTTACCTGCCGCTGCTGTTTGTGGACGAGCTCAGTAACCGAGTGAAGGATCTGATGGTACTGCGTCTTTAATAATTTACACTGCAGCTGTCTTCTCTTATATCCTGTAGTGAATGTGTGTGTGTGTGTGACTGCAGGAAATCAACAGCAGCTCCACTGAACTGCCTCTGACCATCTCGTACGACTCCATCGCTCTGGGGAAACTGCGCTTCTGGATACACATGCAGGACGCTGTCTATTCACTGCAACAGTTCGGTAAGAGTCTGAAGAGTTATTTATCTGACTGATAAACTGTGACTGATTTCCACTTTAATCATGGAAAATCACATTAATATTGAAAATAAAAGTCACAGGGATATTTGTCCTTTGTATTTTAGGCTTCACTGAAAAGGATGCGGATGAAATCAAGGGAATATTTGTGGACACAAACCTGTATTTCCTCGCCCTCACCTTTTTTGTGGCCGCTTTCCATGTAAGGTCATGTGATTTACACTGATCATATCGTCTTAATCGTGAGTCCGAGCGGGGTTATATTTCATACATCACTGTGTTTCTGTCCAGCTTTTGTTCGACTTCCTGGCGTTCAAAAATGACATCAGTTTCTGGAAGCATAAGAAGAGCATGGTGGGAATGTCGAGCAAAGCTGGTTTGTGAACAATAACCCTCCTTTCACACGAATGCATGCAAACATACACTAATACATGTTGTTGAGGAAGTGAAAGACTGTTTATTTTTTTGTTATCTTGTCAAAGTTAAATTTAAGTGGAAAAATTGTCCAGAAGCATGTATATTATACATAATAACTATAAATAATCAATTATTGTATATATATATATATATATATAATTAACAAAATAATTTAAATTAAAAAAAAAAATATATATATATATATACACAACATGTTATGTATATTTTTTATTAATATAATAATCTATATCAAATTGTCCTCAAAGTATATATAGTTTTTAGAGATGGCTTTTAATTTTTTAATAATTTACATTTTAAATATTTTTTTTATTAAGTTTTTTTTAATAATGTAATAATGCTTTACATTTAAAAAAAGTAATTGTAACATTTTATTTTTACTCAAATGTCATAAATAATTATATATAGGCCTATAGTATAATGATATATATATATATATATATTTATTTTCTTTTTTTTAAAAATATGAATAAAAATATAATAATTAAGATAAATATATATTTTTATTAATATAAATTAATGTAATATTATATTTATTTAATATAAATATTTATTAAATTGTCCTCAAAGTATATACAGTTTTTAGATATGGCGTTTAATTTTTTTAATAATTTACATTTAAGTTTTTTTTTCTTTATTAGGTTTTTCATAATGTAATAATGTTTTATGTATTTTTTAAATAATTGTTACATTTTTTTTTTTACTCAAATGTCATAAATAATTATATATAGTTCTACAGTATAATCTAATATATATAATAATTTTTTTATTTTATTTTTTTACATATATATCATAAAAATACATATTTAAAATATGAATAAGAATATATATTTTTTATTAATATAAATGAATGATAATTGTAATTATATTTGATAATTGTTCCATTTTATAGTTATTCATAAATGTGTATATTAATCAGACATCGGTTATCATCATAGCATGGCCGTGATCGCTCAGTGAGTTTGTTAGCGTGTATCAGCCTGTTGTATGTGTGAGCCTGTGCTGATGTGAGGTGTGTGTGTGTGTGTCAGTGCTGTGGAGGTGTTTCAGCACGATCGTGATCTTCCTGTATCTGCTGGACGAGCAGACGAGTCTCCTGGTCCTGATTCCCGCTGGGGTCGGCTCTCTGATAGAGGTCAGTCAGTTTCACATTCAGATTTCTTTCAATATTCTTGACATAATGAAATTACTCCTACAAATTATATTTGTATATTCATTTGAGGTGTGGAAAGTGAAAAAGGCTTTTAAAATCCACGTGATCTGGAGGGGCTTGACTCCCACATTCCTGGTAAACTCTTACGGCTTCTCTTCTTCATTGCTCTGAATCGTCTTGATGATTCTCTAACTGTGATTGTTCTGTCCTTCAGTTTGGGAAACAGGACGAATCTGAGAAGCGAACAGGGGAATATGACACACTGGTGAGATTCAGCCTTATGATTATGTGTTGATGTATCTCAGTATGGCACGTTTGAGTATTGTTTGTCCCTCAGGCGATGAAGTACCTGTCCTATCTGCTGTATCCTCTGTGTCTCTGCGGGGCCGGCTACGCTCTCGTCTTCGTCAAGTACAAGAGGTGAAGAGTCACACTTGCTAAAACTTGTTTTGCTGAAAAAGATGCACAAATGATTAATATCTGATGTGTTTGCACAGCTGGTACTCCTGGATCATTAACAGTTTAGTCAACGGTAAGTGCCATTCTGTTGCTTTATTCGACTGATTTATGAACATTAAAGATTGAAATGTAATTGTTGTTGTCGTTCAGGAGTGTACGCCTTCGGATTCCTCTTTATGCTGCCTCAACTCTTTGTAAATTACAAGGTTTGTTGAGTCTTCCATCCAGAGTCATGAAATGATGCTTGATTTGTGTCTGGGTTTGTATTGTAATCAATGCATTTGTGTTCACAGATGAAATCAGTCGCTCATCTGCCCTGGAAAGCCTTTATGTACAAGGTGAGAGACTGTTTGCATTAAGCATTCATGATATATGAGAGACAATATTTGTTTTGACAGATTTTAGTGCTTTTAAAGTGCTTTTTAAACCCCCTTAAACTATATAGTATAAAAACTGCCAGTATGAAAACTACATGTTGTGTTTTCTATGTAACAATTTTCCATATTTTATATGATTGTACATTATTTAAAAAATATATATATATATATGCATTTTTAATGATTTTTATATAGATATTTATAAAAACTAAAAAAGCAGTATTATAATTTATCATAATTTATAAAAAATCATGATACTGAGTAGACATTACTTTCATTGTTTTTCTGTTATTTTGTGAAATTTTAATTTAAGTGGTTAAAACATCCTCATTTTTGCATATAATAATTATAAATAAATTGTATAAATTATTTAGTGTCTCTTATATAAATAAATATTTATACAATTTATATATTAATATTAATAATATATTATATATTAATTATAAATGATTGTATATAAAATGTTTACTTTATATTAGGGCTGTGCAAAAGTTAATTGCGATTAATCGCATCCAAAACAAAAGTCTGTTTTACATAATATATTTGTGTGTGCTGTATATAATTATTTTGTATATATAAATACCTATGCATGCATGCATATATTTAAGAATTATTTGCTCTTAAATTCTGTATATATATATAAATACATAATCTATATTATATAAATATAAATATTTTATATAGGAATAACACATTTTCTTAAACATATACATGCATGTGTGTGTATTTATATATACAAAATAATTATATACAGCACACACAAATATATATGTAAACACAGACTTTTATTTTGGATGCGATTAATCGCAATTAACTTTTGCACAGCCCTACTTTATATATATATATATATATATATATAAAATCTTGATATAATTAATATAATGTATTATAATTAAATTATCCTGAAATTATATACAGTTTAAGATAAAGTCTATCAATTTAATAAAAAAATAATATTATATTATTGTAATTTTTACGATTAATAAATTAATTATATGATCGATAGATAGATAGATAGATAGATAGATAGATAGATAGATAGATAGATAGATAGATAGATAGATAGATAGATAGATATGGATTTTTTACATTCACGTTACTTTCACTGTTTTTCTGTTATTTTGTGAAATTTTAATTCCTCATTTTTGTATATAATAATTATAAATAAATTGTATAAATTATTTAGTGTCTCTTGTATAAATAAATATTTATAAAATGTATAAATTTATATTAATATTAATAATATATTATATATTAATTGTATATTATTGTATTTAAAATATTTACTTATATAATATAAAAATCTTAATAATTAATATAATGTATTAAATTGTCCTTAAATTATATACAGTTGAAGATGAAGTCTATCAATTTAATTAAATATAATTTTTTATGATTAATAAATTAATTATTGACTAAAAACTAAAGATCATTGTCTGTCTGGAGGTTTTTGAGTTTCTTGTAATCTGACGCTTGTTTTTCTCCCCAGGCTTTTAACACGTTTATCGACGACGTGTTTGCGTTCGTCATCACCATGCCCACATCGCACCGGCTGGCGTGTTTCAGAGATGACGTGGTGTTCCTCGTGTATCTGTATCAGAGATGGTGAGGGTCCTTATAGTCTGACGTTGATGTTGAACTTGCTTTGCACTCGTACGGATGATGCAGGAGATGTTGATGTTTTTCAGGCTCTATCCTGTGGACAAAACCAGAGTAAACGAGTACGGCGTGTCTTACGATGAAGAGCCCAAAGGAAAATCCCATAAAGATTGACGTCGGCACAACAGGACAGCTCAGCGTTATCATGAGATCAGACATCCGACTCTAAAGCGAAGGACAACTCTGCATTTGTCTATTTGAGCTCAGTTTTGCTCCAGGAATCAGAGGATTTCTCTGTCGGAGCGTCTTTCACAGTTCAGATGGTTGCTATATATTGAGTTATAGGTTAAGAAGTAAAACTATGAAAAGCTTGTGTAAATTTACAGAATGTATTTTGATGGGACCTTTAATTCAGTCTCAAAAAGTGTTTTGTAATTAAGACCACATCACAAGGGTGCCAAAAGACCAGAGTTTCAGATTAATTATCTGTTTTGTTTCCGAATATGAATTAGTTTGAGTAACATGACTGTTGTTTGTGTGTTGGGAGAGTATGATGTATGTTTGTCTTTGCGTTCCATTCCAATAAAAGTGTTTCTGTGGTTTAACTGCTTAATTACAGAGACTTAGACCTGAATTATGTTTCAAGTTTCTGAAAAATATAAAAGTACTTTTTCCCAGCTCATGAGGCTTCAATAAATTAAAACAAATGAAGAAAAAAAAGGTTTTATATAATTGCTGTCATTGTGATTGTTTTTGTCCATTCTAATGGACATCAGGTCAAAACAGGTGTACTTCCAAAAAATGTACCAACATGAAATAAATTAATAAACATAAAATTTGTTGGTCTATACTTTAAGCTTTTTCTCAAGGTCAAAAAAACTTCAGCAGTATACCATTTCAACTATAATTTTGAGGTTTTTGTTTTACAGATTGCACACATTGTAACAAACTAAATGTATTGGAATCAATCCATCTGGTCATATTAGAGTCATTTTCTGTGTGCATCGGACGAGTCCCCGTCACATGAACCCACTATTTGTCCAATATCCCACTATTTTTGAAAAGTACTAACCCTGGCTGGCCTTCAAGCTGCAACTGGACAGAATCCCGTCTGCAATCTATTGAATGGGGATTTGGGTAGTGTATTTTTGGAAATTTTAATTTTAATTCCACCGTCCATGAACCCACTCTTTTTATAATGGCATAAATGCTACGAGGGATCTCAATATCTCAGCTCTGGAAAGAGTTTCAAGAAGATCAGAGAAGCTCAAAATTTTGACCCAAAAAAAACCCCTGAAAGGGGTTTTTTTTTCGGGGTGTTTTTTTCGGGGCGTTTGCCATTATAAATATCTCAATATCTCAGCTCTGGAAGGGTCTAGAGCCTCAATTTTTGCACTCAGGTCTAAGTCTCATGGCCCTCTACGAGAATCCAGAGTTTCTAGAAGATCAGAGAAACTCAAAATTTCGACCCAAAAAAAAAAAACGAAAGGGGTACCACTGTGGTTTTTTTCGGGGTGTTTATGCCATTATAAATATCTCAATATCTCAGCTATGGAAGGGTCTAGAGCCTCAATTTTTGCACTCAGGTCGAAGTCTCATGGCCCTCTATCAGAATCCAGAGTTTCAAGAAGATCAGAGAAACTCAAAATTTCAACCCCCCCAAAAAAACGAAAGGCGTACCACTGTCGTTTTTTTTGGGGCGTTTATGCCATTATAAATATCTCAATGTCTCAGCTTTGGAAGGGTCTAGAGCCTCCGTTTTTGCACTCAGGTCTAAGTCTCATGGCCCTCTATCAGAATCCAGACTTTCAAGAAGATCAGAGAAACTAAAAATTTCGACCCCCCCCCCAAAAAAAACGAAAGGGTACCACTGTCGGTTTTTTTTCGGGTCGAAATTTTGAGTTTCGATATCTCAGCTCTGGAAGGGTCTAGAGCCTCCATTTTTTGCCCTCAAGTATAAGTCTTATGGCCCTCTATCATAATCCAGAGTTTCAAGAAGATTGGGGATACTTAATTTTTTGCCCAAAAAAAACCGTAAGGGGTAACACTGTCGTTTTTTTTTTCTGGTCGAAATTTTGAGTTTCCATATCTCAGCTCTGGAAGGGTCTAGAGCCTCCATTTTTGCACTCAGGTCTAAGTCTCATGGCCCTCTATCAGAATCCAGAGTTTAGAGAAAATTGGGGATACTTAATTTTTCTCCCAAAAAAAAAAAAAACGTAAGGGGTAACACTGTCGTTTTTTTTTTCTGGTCGAAATTTTGAGTTTCCATATCTCAGCTCTGGAAGGGTCTAGAGCCTCCATTTTTGCACTCAGGTCTAAGTCTCATGGCCCTCTATCATAATCCAGAGTTTCGAGAAAATTGGGGATACTTAATTTTTCGCCCCAAAAAAAAAAAACGTAAGGGGTAACACTGTCGTTTTTTTTTTCTGGTCGAAATTTTGAGTTTCCATATCTCAGCTCTCGAAGGGTCTAGAGCCTTCATTTTTGCACTCAGGTCTAAGTCTCATGGCCCTCTATCATAATCCAGAGTTTCAAGAAGATCGGGGATACTTAATTTGTCGCCCCAAAAAAACGTAAGGGGTAACACTGTCGTTTTTTTTCTGGTTGAAATTTTGAGTTTCCATATCTCAGCTCTGGAAGGGTGTAGAGCCTCCATTTTTGCACTCATGTTTAAGTCTCATGGCCCTCTATCATAATCCAGAGTTTCAAGAAGATTGGGGATACTTAATTTTTCGCCCAAAAAAAAAAAAAAACGTAAGGGGTAACACTGTCGTTTTTTTTTCTGGTCGAAATTTTGAGTTTCCATATCTCAGCTCTGGAAGGGTCTAGAGCCTCCATTTTTGCACTCAGGTCTAAGTCTCATGGCCCTCTATCATAATCCAGAGTTTCGAGAAAATTGGGGATACTTAATTTTTCGCCCAAAAAAAAAGAAACGTGAGGGGTAACACTGTCGTTTTTTTTTCTGGTCGAAATTTTGAGTTTCCATATCTCAGCTCTGGAAGGGTCTAGAGCCTCCATTTTTGCACTCAGGTCTAAGTCTCATGGCCCTCTATCATAATCCAGAGTTTCGAGAAAATTGGGGATACTTAATTTTTCGCCCCCCCAAAAAAACGTAAGGGGTAACACTCGTTTTTTTTTCTGGTCGAAATTTTGAGTTTCCATATCTCAGCTCTGGAAGGGTCTAGAGCCTCCATTTTTGCACTCAGGTCTAAGTCTCATGGCCCTCTATCATAATCCAGAGTTTCAAGAAGATTGGGGATACTTAATTTTTCGGCCAAAAAAAAAAAACGTAAGGGGTAACACTGTCGTTTTTTTTTTCTGGTCGAAATTTTGAGTTTCCATATCTCAGCTCTGGAAGGGTCTAGAGCCTTCATTTTTGCACTCAGGTCTAAGTCTCATGGCCCTCTATCATAATCCAGAGTTTCAAGAAGATTGGGGATACTTAATTTTTCGCCCAAAAAAAAAAAAACGTAAGGGGTAACACTGTCGTTTTTTTTTCTGGTCGAAATTTTGAGTTTCCATATCTCAGCTCTGGAAGGGTCTAGAGCCTCCATTTTTGCACTCAGGTCTAAGTCTCATGGCCCTCTATCATAATCCAGAGTTTCGAGAAAATTGGGGATACTTAATTTTTCGCCCAAAAAAAAAGAAACGTAAGGGGTAACACTGTCGTTTTTTTTCTGGTCGAAATTTTGAGTTTCCATATCTCAGCTCTGGAAGGGTCTAGAGCCTCCATTTTTGCACTCAGGTCTAAGTCTCATGGCTCTCTATCATAATCCAGAGTTTCGAGAAAATTGGGGATACTTAATTTTTCGCCCCCCAAAAAAAACGTAAGGGGTAACACTCGTTTTTTTTTCTGGTCGAAATTTTGAGTTTCCATATCTCAGCTCTGGAAGGTTCTAGAGCCTCCATTTTTGCACTCAGGTCTAAGTCTCATGGCCCTCTATCATAATCCAGAGTTTCAAGAAGATCGGGGATACTTAATTTGTCGCCCCAAAAAAAAAACGTAAGGGGTAACACTGTCGTTTTTTTTTCTGGTCGAAATTTTGAGTTTCCATATCTCAGCTCTGGAAGGGTCTAGAGCCTTCATTTTTGCACTCAGGTCTAAGTCTCATGGCCCTCTATCATAATCCAGAGTTTCAAGAAGATTGGGGATACTTAATTTTTCGCCCAAAAAAAAAAAAACCGTAAGGGGTAACACTGTCGTTTTTTTTTCTGGTCGAAATTTTGAGTTTCCATATCTCAGCTCTGGAAGGGTCTAGAGCCTCCATTTTTGCACTCAGGTCTAAGTCTCATGGCCCTCTATCATAATCCAGAGTTTCGAGAAAATTGGGGATACTTAATTTTTCGCCCAAAAAAAAAGAAACGTAAGGGGTAACACTGTCGTTTTTTTTCTGGTCGAAATTTTGAGTTTCCATATCTCAGCTCTGGAAGGGTCTAGAGCCTCCATTTTTGCATTCAGGTCTAAGTCTCATGGCCCTCTATCATAATCCAGAGTTTCGAGAAAATTGGGGATACTTAATTTTTCGCCCAAAAAAAAAGAAACGTAAGGGGTAACACTGTCGTTTTTTTTCTGGTCGAAATTTTGAGTTTCCATATCTCAGCTCTGGAAGGGTCTAGAGCCTCCATTTTTGCACTCAGGTCTAAGTCTCATGGCCCTCTATCATAATCCAGAGTTTCAAGAAGATTGGGGATACTTAATTTTTCGCCCAAAAAAAAAAAACCCGTAAGGGATTGTCGTTCTAGACCCTTTTTGTCGTAAGGGTCTAGAGCCTCCATTTTTGCACTCAGGTCTAAGTCTCATGGCCCTCTATCATAATCCAGAGTTTCAAGAAGATTGGGGATACTTAATTTTTCGCCCCCCAAAAAAAACGTAAGGGGTAACACTGTTGTTGTTTTTTCTGGTCGAAATTTTGAGTTTCCATATCTCAGCTCTGGAAGGGTCTAGAGCCTCCATTTTTGCACTCAGGTCTAAGTCTCATGGCCCTCTATCATAATCCAGAGTTTCAAGAAGATTGGGGATACTTAATTTTTCGCCCAAAAAAAAAAAAACGTAAGGGGTAACACTGTCGTTTTTTTTTCTGGTCGAAATTTTGAGTTTCCATATCTCAGCTCTGGAAGGGTCTAGAGCCTCCATTTTTGCACTCAGGTCTAAGTCTCATGGCCCTCTATCATAATCCAGAGTTTCGGGAAAATTGGGGATACTTAATTTTTCGCCCCCCAAAAAAAACGTAAGGGGTAACACTGTCGTTTTTTTTTTTCTGGTCGAAATTTTGAGTTTCCATATCTCAGCTCTGGAAGGGTCTAGAGCCTCCATTTTTGCACTCAAGTCTAAGTCTCATGGCCCTCTATCATAATCCAGAGTTTCGGGAAAATTGGGGATACTTAATTTTTCGCCCCCCCAAAAAAACGTAAGGGGTAACACTGTCGTTTTTTTTTTCTGGTCGAAATTTTGAGTTTCCATATCTCAGCTCTGGAAGGGTCTAGAGCCTCCATTTTTGCACTCAGGTCTAAGTCTCATGGCCCTCTATCATAATCCAGAGTTTCGAGAAAATTGGGGATACTTAATTTTTCGCCCCCAAAAAAAAACGTAAGGGGTAACACTGTCGTTTTTTTTTCTGGTCGAAATTTTGAGTTTCCATATCTCAGCTCTGGAAGGGTCTAGAGCCTCCATTTTTGCACTCAGGTCTAAGTCTCATGGCCCTCTATCATAATCCAGAGTTTCAAGAAGATTGGGGATACTTAATTTTTCGCCCCCCAAAAAAAACGTAAGGGGTAACACTGTTGTTTTTTTTTCTGGTCGAAATTTTGAGTTTCCATATCTCAGCTCTGGAAGGGTCTAGAGCCTCCATTTTTGCACTCAGGTCTAAGTCTCATGGCCCTCTATCATAATCCAGAGTTTCAAGAAGATTGGGGATACTTAATTTTTCGCCCAAAAAAAAAAAAACGTAAGGGGTAACACTGTCGTTTTTTTTTCTGGTCGAAATTTTGAGTTTCCATATCTCAGCTCTGGAAGGGTCTAGAGCCTCCATTTTTGCACTCAGGTCTAAGTCTCATGGCCCTCTATCATAATCCAGAGTTTCGGGAAAATTGGGGATACTTAATTTTTCGCCCCCCAAAAAAAACGTAAGGGGTAACACTGTCGTTTTTTTTTTCTGGTCGAAATTTTGAGTTTCCATATCTCAGCTCTGGAAGGGTCTAGAGCCTCCATTTTTGCACTCAGGTCTAAGTCTCATGGCCCTCTATCATAATCCAGAGTTTCGAGAAAATTGGGGATACTTAAATTTTCGCCCCCCCCAAAAAAAACGTAAGGGGTAACACTGTCGTTTTTTTTTCTGGTCGAAATTTTGAGTTTCCATATCTCAGCTCTAGAAGGGTCTAGAGCCTCCATTTTTGCACTCAGGTCTAAGTCTCATGGCCCTCTATCATAATCCTTAGTTTCGGGAAAATTGGGGATACTTAATTTTTCGCCCCCCCCAAAAAAACGTAAGGGGTAACACTGTCGTTTTTTCTTTCTGGTCGAAATTTTGAGTTTCCATATCTCAGCTCTGGAAGGGTCTAGAGCCTCCATTTTTGCACTCAGGTCTAAGTCTCATGGCCCTCTATCATAATCCAGAGTTACGAGAAAATTGGGGATACTTAATTTTTCGCCCAAAAAAAAAAACGTAAGGGGTAACACTGTCGTTTTTTTTTCTGGTCGAAATTTTGAGTTTCCATATCTCAGCTCTGGAAGGGTCTAGAGCCTCCATTTTTGCACTCAGGTCTAAGTCTCATGGCCCTCTATCATAATCCAGAGTTTCGGGAAAATTGGGGATACTTAATTTTTCGCCCCCCAAAAAAAACGTAAGGGGTAACACTGTCGTTTTTTTTTTCTGGTCGAAATTTTGAGTTTCCATATCTCAGCTCTGGAAGGGTCTAGAGCCTCCATTTTTGCACTCAGGTCTAAGTCTCATGGCCCTCTATCATAATCCAGAGTTACGAGAAAATTGGGGATACTTAATTTTTCGCCCAAAAAAAAAAAACGTAAGGGGTAACACTGTCGTTTTTTTTTCTGGTCGAAATTTTGAGTTTCCATATCTCAGCTCTGGAAGGGTCTAGAGCCTCCATTTTTGCACTCAGGTCTAAGTCTCATGGCCCTCTATCATAATCCAGAGATTCGAGAAAATTGGGGATACTTAATTTTTCGCCCAAAAAAAAAAAAACGTAAGGGGTAACACTGTCGTTTTTTTTTCTGGTCGAAACTTTGAGTTTCCATTTCTCAGCTCTGGAAGGGTCTAGAGCCTCCATTTTTGCACTCAGGTCTAAGTCTCATGGCCCTCTATCATAATCCAGAGTTTCGGGAAAATTGGGGATACTTAATTTTTCGCCCCCCAAAAAAAACGTAAGGGGTTACACTGTCGTTTTTTTTTTCTGGTCGAAATTTTGAGTTTCCATATCTCAGCTCTGGAAGGGTCTAGAGCCTCCATTTTTGCACTCAGGTCTAAGTCTCATGGCCCTCTATCATAATCCAGAGTTTCGAGAAAATTGGGGATACTTAATTTTTCGCCCCCCCCCAAAAAAAACGTAAGGGGTAACACTGTCGTTTTTTTTTCTGGTTGAAATTTTGAGTTTCCATATCTCAGCTCTGGAAGGGTCTAGAGCCTCCATTTTTGCACTCAGGTCTAAGTCTCATGGCCCTCTATCATAATCCAGAGTTTCAAGAAAATTGGGGATACTTAATTTTTCGCCCCAAAAAAAAAAACGTAAGGGGTAACACTGTCGTTTTTTTTTCTGGTCGAAATTTTGAGTTTCCATATCTCAGCTCTGGAAGGGTCTAGAGCCTCCATTTTTGCACTCAGGTCTAAGTCTCAATGGCCCTCTATCATAATCCAGAGTTTCGGGAAAATTGGGGATACTTAATTTTTCGCCCCCCCAAAAAAACGTAAGGGGTAACACTGTCGTTTTTTTTTTCTGGTCGAAATTTTGAGTTTCCATATCTCAGCTCTAGAAGGGTCTAGAGCCTCCATTTTTGCACTCAGGTCTAAGTCTCATGGCCCTCTATCATAATCCAGAGTTTCGGGAAAATTGGGGATACTTAATTTTTCGCCCCCCAAAAAAAACGTAAGGGGTAACACTGTCGTTTTTTTTTTCTGGTCGAAATTTTGAGTTTCCATATCTCAGCTCTGGAAGGGTCTAGAGCCTCCATTTTTGCACTCAGGACTAAGTCTCATGGCCCTCTATCATAATCCAGAGTTACGAGAAAATTGGGGATACTTAATTTTTCACCCCAAAAAAAAAAAACGTAAGGGGTAACACTGTCGTTTTTTTTTCTGGTCGAAATTTTGAGTTTCCATATCTCAGCTCTGGAAGGGTCTAGAGCCTCCATTTTTGCACTCAGGTCTAAGTCTCATGGCCCTCTATCATAATCCAGAGATTCGAGAAAATTGGGGATACTTAATTTTTCGCCCCCCAAAAAAAACGTAAGGGGTAACACTGTCGTTTTTTTTTTCTGGTCGAAATTTTGAGTTTCCATATCTCAGCTCTAGAAGGGTCTAGAGCCTCCATTTTTGCACTCAGGTCTAAGTCTCATGGCCCTCTATCATAATCCAGAGTTTCGGGAAAATTGGGGATACTTAATTTTTCGCCCCCCAAAAAAAACGTAAGGGGTAACACTGTCGTTTTTTTTTTCTGGTCGAAATTTTGAGTTTCCATATCTCAGCTCTGGAAGGGTCTAGAGCCTCCATTTTTGCACTCAGGTCTAAGTCTCATGGCCCTCTATCATAATCCAGAGTTACGAGAAAATTGGGGATACTTAATTTTTCACCCCAAAAAAAAAAACGTAAGGGGTAACACTGTCGTTTTTTTTTCTGGTCGAAATTTTGAGTTTCCATATCTCAGCTCTGGAAGGGTCTAGAGCCTCCATTTTTGCACTCAGGTCTAAGTCTCATGGCCCTCTATCATAATCCAGAGATTCGAGAAAATTGGGGATACTTAATTTTTCGCCCAAAAAAAAAAACGTAAGGGGTAACACTGTCGTTTTTTTTTCTGGTAGAAATTTTGAGTTTCCATATCTCAGCTCTGGAAGGGTCTAGAGCCTCCATTTTTGCACTCAGGTCTAAGTCTCATGGCCCTCTATCATAATCCAGAGTTTCGGGAAAATTGGGGATACTTAATTTTTCGCCCCCCAAAAAAAACGTAAGGGGTAACACTGTCGTTTTTTTTTTCTGGTCGAAATTTTGAGTTTCCATATCTCAGCTCTGGAAGGGTCTAGAGCCTCCATTTTTGCACTCAGGTCTAAGTCTCATGGCCCTCTATCATAATCCAGAGTTTCGAGAAAATTGGGGATACTTAATTTTTCGCCCCCCAAAAAAAACGTAAGGGGTAACACTGTCGTTTTTTTTTCTGGTCGAAACTTTGAGTTTCCATATCTCAGCTCTGGAAGGGTCTAGAGCCTCCATTTTTGCACTCAGGTCTAAGTCTCATGGCCCTCTATCATAATCCAGAGATTCGAGAAAATTGGGGATACTCAATTTTTCGCCCAAAAAAAAAACGTAAGGGGTAACACTGTCGTTTTTTTTTTCTGGTCGAAACTTTGAGTTTCCATTTCTCAGCTCTGGAAGGGTCTAGAGCCTCCATTTTTGCACTCAGGTCTAAGTCTCATGGCCCTCTATCATAATCCAGAGTTTCGAGAAAATTGGGGATACTTAATTTTTCGCCCCCCAAAAAAAACGTAAGGGGTAACACTGTCGTTTTTTTTTTCTGGTCGAAATTTTGAGTTTCCATATCTCAGCTCTGGAAGGGTCTAGAGCCTCCATTTTTGCACTCAGGTCTAAGTCTCATGGCCCTCTGTCATAATCCAGAGATTCGAGAAAATTGGGGATACTTAATTTTTCGCCCAAAAAAAAAAAACGTAAGGGGTAACACTGTCGTTTTTTTTTCTGGTCGAAACTTTGAGTTTCCATTTCTCAGCTCTGGAAGGGTCTAGAGCCTCCATTTTTGCACTCAGGTCTAAGTCTCATGGCCCTCTATCATAATCAAGAGTTTCGGGAAAATTGGGGATACTTAATTTTTCGCCCCCCAAAAAAAACGTAAGGGGTAACACTGTCGTTTTTTTTTTCTGGTCGAAATTTTGAGTTTCCATATCTCAGCTCTGGAAGGGTCTAGAGCCTCCATTTTTGCACTCAGGTCTAAGTCTCATGGCCCTCTATCATAATCCAGAGTTTCGAGAAAATTGGGGATACTTAATTTTTCGCCCCCCCCAAAAAAAACGTAAGGGGTAACACTGTCGTTTTTTTTTCTGGTTGAAATTTTGAGTTTCCATATCTCAGCTCTGGAAGGGTCTAGAGCCTCCATTTTTGCACTCAGGTCTAAGTCTCATGGCCCTCTATCATAATCCAGAGTTTCGAGAAAATTGGGGATACTTAATTTTTCGCCCCCCCCAAAAAAAACGTAAGGGGTAACACTGTCGTTTTTTTTTTCTGGTCGAAATTTTGAGTTTCCATATCTCAGCTCTAGAAGGGTCTAGAGCCTCCATTTTTGCACTCAGGTCTAAGTCTCATGGCCCTCTATCATAATCCAGAGTTTCGGGAAAATTGGGGATACTTAATTTTTCGCCCCCCAAAAAAAAACGTAAGGGGTAACACTGTCGTTTTTTTTTTCTGGTCGAAATTTTGAGTTTCCATATCTCAGCTCTGGAAGGGTCTAGAGCCTCCATTTTTGCACTCAGGTCTAAGTCTCATGGCCCTCTATCATAATCCAGAGTTACGAGAAAATTGGGGATACTTAATTTTTCACCCCAAAAAAAAAAACGTAAGGGGTAACACTGTCGTTTTTTTTCTGGTCGAAATTTTGAGTTTCCATATCTCAGCTCTGGAAGGGTCTAGAGCCTCCATTTTTGCACTCAGGTCTAAGTCTCATGGCCCTCTATCATAATCCAGAGATTCGAGAAAATTGGGGATACTTAATTTTTCGCCCCCCAAAAAAAACGTAAGGGGTAACACTGTCGTTTTTTTTTTCTGGTCGAAATTTTGAGTTTCCATATCTCAGCTCTAGAAGGGTCTAGAGCCTCCATTTTTGCACTCAGGTCTAAGTGTCATGGTCCTCTATCATAATCCAGAGTTTCGGGAAAATTGGGAATACTTAATTTTTCGCCCCCCAAAAAAAACGTAAGGGGTAACACTGTCGTTTTTTTTTTCTGGTCGAAATTTTGAGTTTCCATATCTCAGCTCTGGAAGGGTCTAGAGCCTCCATTTTTGCACTCAGGTCTAAGTCTCATGGCCCTCTATCATAATCCAGAGTTTCGAGAAAATTGGGGATACTTAATTTTTCGCCCCCCCCAAAAAAAACGTAAGGGGTAACACTGTCGTTTTTTTTTCTGGTTGAAATTTTGAGTTTCCATATCTCAGCTCTGGAAGGGTCTAGAGCCTCCATTTTTGCACTCAGGTCTAAGTCTCATGGCCCTCTATCATAATCCAGAGTTTCGAGAAAATTGGGGATACTTAATTTTTCGCCCCCCCCCAAAAAAAACGTAAGGGGTAACACTGTCGTGTTTTTTTTCTGGTTGAAATTTTGAGTTTCCATATCTCAGCTCTGGAAGGGTCTAGAGCCTCCATTTTTGCACTCAGGTCTAAGTCTCATGGCCCTCTATCATAATCCAGAGTTTCAGGAAAATTGGGGATACTTAATTTTTCGCCCCAAAAAAAAACCGTAAGGGGTAACACTGTCGTTTTTTTTCTGGTTGAAATTTTGAGTTTCCATATCTCAGCTCTGGAAGGGTCTAGAGCCTCCATTTTTGCACTCAGGTCTAAGTCTCATGGCCCTCTATCATAATCCAGAGTTTCAAGAAAATTGGGGATACTTAATTTTTCGCCCCAAAAAAAAAAACGTAAGGGGTAACACTGTCGTTTTTTTTTTCTGGTCGAAATTTTGAGTTTCCATATCTCAGCTCTGGAAGGGTCTAGAGCCTCCATTTTTGCACTCAGGTCTAAGTCTCATGGCCCTCTATCATAATCCAGAGTTTCGGGAAAATTGGGGATACTTAATTTTTCGCCCCCCCAAAAAAACGTAAGGGGTAACACTGTCGTTTTTTTTTTCTGGTCGAAATTTTGAGTTTCCATATCTCAGCTCTGGAAGGGTCTAGAGCCTCCATTTTTGCACTCAGGTCTAAGTCTCATGGCCCTCTATCATAATCCAGAGTTACGAGAAAATTGGGGATACTTAATTTTTCACCCCCAAAAAAAAAACGTAAGGGGTAACACTGTCGTTTTTTTTTCTGGTCGAAATTTTGAGTTTCCATATCTCAGCTCTGGAAGGGTCTAGAGCCTCCATTTTTGCACTCAGGTCTAAGTCTCATGGCCCTCTATCATAATCCAGAGATTCGAGAAAATTGGGGATACTTAATTTTTCGCCCCCCAAAAAAAACGTAAGGGGTAACACTGTCGTTTTTTTTTTCTGGTCGAAATTTTGAGTTTCCATATCTCAGCTCTAGAAGGGTCTAGAGCCTCCATTTTTGCACTCAGGTCTAAGTCTCATGGCCCTCTATCATAATCCAGAGTTTCGGGAAAATTGGGGATACTTAATTTTTCGCCCCCCAAAAAAAACGTAAGGGGTAACACTGTCGTTTTTTTTTTCTGGTCGAAATTTTGAGTTTCCATATCTCAGCTCTGGAAGGGTCTAGAGCCTCCATTTTTGCACTCAGGTCTAAGTCTCATGGCCCTCTATCATAATCCAGAGTTTCGAGAAAATTGGGGATACTTAATTTTTCGCCCCCCCCAAAAAAAACGTAAGGGGTAACACTGTCGTTTTTTTTTCTGGTTGAAATTTTGAGTTTCCATATCTCAGCTCTGGAAGGGTCTAGAGCCTCCATTTTTGCACTCAGGTCTAAGTCTCATGGCCCTCTATCATAATCCAGAGTTTCGAGAAAATTGGGGATACTTAATTTTTCACCCCCCCCAAAAAAAACGTAAGGGGTAACACTGTCGTTTTTTTTTCTGGTTGAAATTTTGAGTTTCCATATCTCAGCTCTGGAAGGGTCTAGAGCCTCCATTTTTGCACTCAGGTCTAAGTCTCATGGCCCTCTATCATAATCCAGAGTTTCAAGAAAATTGGGGATACTTAATTTTTCGCCCCAAAAAAAAAAACGTAAGGGGTAACACTGTCGTTTTTTTTTCTGGTCGAAATTTTGAGTTTCCATATCTCAGCTCTGGAAGGGTCTAGAGCCTCCATTTTTGCACTCAGGTCTAAGTCTCATGGCCCTCTATCATAATCCAGAGTTTCGGGAAAATTGGGGATACTTAATTTTTCGCCCCCCCAAAAAAACGTAAGGGGTAACACTGTCGTTTTTTTTTTCTGGTCGAAATTTTGAGTTTCCATATCTCAGCTCTAGAAGGGTCTAGAGCCTCCATTTTTGCACTCAGGTCTAAGTCTCATGGCCCTCTATCATAATCCAGAGTTTCGGGAAAATTGGGGATACTTAATTTTTCGCCCCCCAAAAAAAACGTAAGGGGTAACACTGTCGTTTTTTTTTTCTGGTCGAAATTTTGAGTTTCCATATCTCAGCTCTGGAAGGGTCTAGAGCCTCCATTTTTGCACTCAGGACTAAGTCTCATGGCCCTCTATCATAATCCAGAGTTACGAGAAAATTGGGGATACTTAATTTTTCACCCCAAAAAAAAAAAACGTAAGGGGTAACACTGTCGTTTTTTTTTCTGGTCGAAATTTTGAGTTTCCATATCTCAGCTCTGGAAGGGTCTAGAGCCTCCATTTTTGCACTCAGGTCTAAGTCTCATGGCCCTCTATCATAATCCAGAGATTCGAGAAAATTGGGGATACTTAATTTTTCGCCCCCCAAAAAAAACGTAAGGGGTAACACTGTCGTTTTTTTTTTCTGGTCGAAATTTTGAGTTTCCATATCTCAGCTCTAGAAGGGTCTAGAGCCTCCATTTTTGCACTCAGGTCTAAGTCTCATGGCCCTCTATCATAATCCAGAGTTTCGGGAAAATTGGGGATACTTAATTTTTCGCCCCCCAAAAAAAACGTAAGGGGTAACACTGTCGTTTTTTTTTTCTGGTCGAAATTTTGAGTTTCCATATCTCAGCTCTGGAAGGGTCTAGAGCCTCCATTTTTGCACTCAGGTCTAAGTCTCATGGCCCTCTATCATAATCCAGAGTTACGAGAAAATTGGGGATACTTAATTTTTCACCCCAAAAAAAAAAACGTAAGGGGTAACACTGTCGTTTTTTTTTCTGGTCGAAATTTTGAGTTTCCATATCTCAGCTCTGGAAGGGTCTAGAGCCTCCATTTTTGCACTCAGGTCTAAGTCTCATGGCCCTCTATCATAATCCAGAGATTCGAGAAAATTGGGGATACTTAATTTTTCGCCCAAAAAAAAAAACGTAAGGGGTAACACTGTCGTTTTTTTTTCTGGTAGAAATTTTGAGTTTCCATATCTCAGCTCTGGAAGGGTCTAGAGCCTCCATTTTTGCACTCAGGTCTAAGTCTCATGGCCCTCTATCATAATCCAGAGTTTCGGGAAAATTGGGGATACTTAATTTTTCGCCCCCCAAAAAAAACGTAAGGGGTAACACTGTCGTTTTTTTTTTCTGGTCGAAATTTTGAGTTTCCATATCTCAGCTCTGGAAGGGTCTAGAGCCTCCATTTTTGCACTCAGGTCTAAGTCTCATGGCCCTCTATCATAATCCAGAGTTTCGAGAAAATTGGGGATACTTAATTTTTCGCCCCCCAAAAAAAACGTAAGGGGTAACACTGTCGTTTTTTTTTCTGGTCGAAACTTTGAGTTTCCATATCTCAGCTCTGGAAGGGTCTAGAGCCTCCATTTTTGCACTCAGGTCTAAGTCTCATGGCCCTCTATCATAATCCAGAGATTCGAGAAAATTGGGGATACTCAATTTTTCGCCCAAAAAAAAAACGTAAGGGGTAACACTGTCGTTTTTTTTTTCTGGTCGAAACTTTGAGTTTCCATTTCTCAGCTCTGGAAGGGTCTAGAGCCTCCATTTTTGCACTCAGGTCTAAGTCTCATGGCCCTCTATCATAATCCAGAGTTTCGAGAAAATTGGGGATACTTAATTTTTCGCCCCCCAAAAAAAACGTAAGGGGTAACACTGTCGTTTTTTTTTTCTGGTCGAAATTTTGAGTTTCCATATCTCAGCTCTGGAAGGGTCTAGAGCCTCCATTTTTGCACTCAGGTCTAAGTCTCATGGCCCTCTGTCATAATCCAGAGATTCGAGAAAATTGGGGATACTTAATTTTTCGCCCAAAAAAAAAAAACGTAAGGGGTAACACTGTCGTTTTTTTTTCTGGTCGAAACTTTGAGTTTCCATTTCTCAGCTCTGGAAGGGTCTAGAGCCTCCATTTTTGCACTCAGGTCTAAGTCTCATGGCCCTCTATCATAATCAAGAGTTTCGGGAAAATTGGGGATACTTAATTTTTCGCCCCCCAAAAAAAACGTAAGGGGTAACACTGTCGTTTTTTTTTTCTGGTCGAAATTTTGAGTTTCCATATCTCAGCTCTGGAAGGGTCTAGAGCCTCCATTTTTGCACTCAGGTCTAAGTCTCATGGCCCTCTATCATAATCCAGAGTTTCGAGAAAATTTGGGATACTTAATTTTTCGCCCCCCCCAAAAAAAACGTAAGGGGTAACACTGTCGTTTTTTTTTCTGGTTGAAATTTTGAGTTTCCATATCTCAGCTCTGGAAGGGTCTAGAGCCTCCATTTTTGCACTCAGGTCTAAGTCTCATGGCCCTCTATCATAATCCAGAGTTTCGAGAAAATTGGGGATACTTAATTTTTCGCCCCCCCCAAAAAAAACGTAAGGGGTAACACTGTCGTTTTTTTTTTCTGGTCGAAATTTTGAGTTTCCATATCTCAGCTCTAGAAGGGTCTAGAGCCTCCATTTTTGCACTCAGGTCTAAGTCTCATGGCCCTCTATCATAATCCAGAGTTTCGGGAAAATTGGGGATACTTAATTTTTCGCCCCCCAAAAAAAAACGTAAGGGGTAACACTGTCGTTTTTTTTTTCTGGTCGAAATTTTGAGTTTCCATATCTCAGCTCTGGAAGGGTCTAGAGCCTCCATTTTTGCACTCAGGTCTAAGTCTCATGGCCCTCTATCATAATCCAGAGTTACGAGAAAATTGGGGATACTTAATTTTTCACCCCAAAAAAAAAAACGTAAGGGGTAACACTGTCGTTTTTTTTCTGGTCGAAATTTTGAGTTTCCATATCTCAGCTCTGGAAGGGTCTAGAGCCTCCATTTTTGCACTCAGGTCTAAGTCTCATGGCCCTCTATCATAATCCAGAGATTCGAGAAAATTGGGGATACTTAATTTTTCGCCCCCCAAAAAAAACGTAAGGGGTAACACTGTCGTTTTTTTTTTCTGGTCGAAATTTTGAGTTTCCATATCTCAGCTCTAGAAGGGTCTAGAGCCTCCATTTTTGCACTCAGGTCTAAGTGTCATGGTCCTCTATCATAATCCAGAGTTTCGGGAAAATTGGGAATACTTAATTTTTCGCCCCCCAAAAAAAACGTAAGGGGTAACACTGTCGTTTTTTTTTTCTGGTCGAAATTTTGAGTTTCCATATCTCAGCTCTGGAAGGGTCTAGAGCCTCCATTTTTGCACTCAGGTCTAAGTCTCATGGCCCTCTATCATAATCCAGAGTTTCGAGAAAATTGGGGATACTTAATTTTTCGCCCCCCCCAAAAAAAACGTAAGGGGTAACACTGTCGTTTTTTTTTCTGGTTGAAATTTTGAGTTTCCATATCTCAGCTCTGGAAGGGTCTAGAGCCTCCATTTTTGCACTCAGGTCTAAGTCTCATGGCCCTCTATCATAATCCAGAGTTTCGAGAAAATTGGGGATACTTAATTTTTCGCCCCCCCCCAAAAAAAACGTAAGGGGTAACACTGTCGTGTTTTTTTTCTGGTTGAAATTTTGAGTTTCCATATCTCAGCTCTGGAAGGGTCTAGAGCCTCCATTTTTGCACTCAGGTCTAAGTCTCATGGCCCTCTATCATAATCCAGAGTTTCAAGAAGATTGGGGATACTTAATTTTTCGCCCCCCAAAAAAAACGTAAGGGGTAACACTGTTGTTGTTTTTTCTGGTCGAAATTTTGAGTTTCCATATCTCAGCTCTGGAAGGGTCTAGAGCCTCCATTTTTGCACTCAGGTCTAAGTCTCATGGCCCTCTATCATAATCCAGAGTTTCAAGAAGATTGGGGATACTTAATTTTTCGCCCAAAAAAAAAAAAACGTAAGGGGTAACACTGTCGTTTTTTTTTCTGGTCGAAATTTTGAGTTTCCATATCTCAGCTCTGGAAGGGTCTAGAGCCTCCATTTTTGCACTCAGGTCTAAGTCTCATGGCCCTCTATCATAATCCAGAGTTTCGGGAAAATTGGGGATACTTAATTTTTCGCCCCCCAAAAAAAACGTAAGGGGTAACACTGTCGTTTTTTTTTTTCTGGTCGAAATTTTGAGTTTCCATATCTCAGCTCTGGAAGGGTCTAGAGCCTCCATTTTTGCACTCAAGTCTAAGTCTCATGGCCCTCTATCATAATCCAGAGTTTCGGGAAAATTGGGGATACTTAATTTTTCGCCCCCCCAAAAAAACGTAAGGGGTAACACTGTCGTTTTTTTTTTCTGGTCGAAATTTTGAGTTTCCATATCTCAGCTCTGGAAGGGTCTAGAGCCTCCATTTTTGCACTCAGGTCTAAGTCTCATGGCCCTCTATCATAATCCAGAGTTTCGAGAAAATTGGGGATACTTAATTTTTCGCCCCCAAAAAAAAACGTAAGGGGTAACACTGTCGTTTTTTTTTCTGGTCGAAATTTTGAGTTTCCATATCTCAGCTCTGGAAGGGTCTAGAGCCTCCATTTTTGCACTCAGGTCTAAGTCTCATGGCCCTCTATCATAATCCAGAGTTTCAAGAAGATTGGGGATACTTAATTTTTCGCCCCCCAAAAAAAACGTAAGGGGTAACACTGTTGTTTTTTTTTCTGGTCGAAATTTTGAGTTTCCATATCTCAGCTCTGGAAGGGTCTAGAGCCTCCATTTTTGCACTCAGGTCTAAGTCTCATGGCCCTCTATCATAATCCAGAGTTTCAAGAAGATTGGGGATACTTAATTTTTCGCCCAAAAAAAAAAAAACGTAAGGGGTAACACTGTCGTTTTTTTTTCTGGTCGAAATTTTGAGTTTCCATATCTCAGCTCTGGAAGGGTCTAGAGCCTCCATTTTTGCACTCAGGTCTAAGTCTCATGGCCCTCTATCATAATCCAGAGTTTCGGGAAAATTGGGGATACTTAATTTTTCGCCCCCCAAAAAAAACGTAAGGGGTAACACTGTCGTTTTTTTTTTCTGGTCGAAATTTTGAGTTTCCATATCTCAGCTCTGGAAGGGTCTAGAGCCTCCATTTTTGCACTCAGGTCTAAGTCTCATGGCCCTCTATCATAATCCAGAGTTTCGAGAAAATTGGGGATACTTAAATTTTCGCCCCCCCCAAAAAAAACGTAAGGGGTAACACTGTCGTTTTTTTTTCTGGTCGAAATTTTGAGTTTCCATATCTCAGCTCTAGAAGGGTCTAGAGCCTCCATTTTTGCACTCAGGTCTAAGTCTCATGGCCCTCTATCATAATCCTTAGTTTCGGGAAAATTGGGGATACTTAATTTTTCGCCCCCCCCAAAAAAACGTAAGGGGTAACACTGTCGTTTTTTCTTTCTGGTCGAAATTTTGAGTTTCCATATCTCAGCTCTGGAAGGGTCTAGAGCCTCCATTTTTGCACTCAGGTCTAAGTCTCATGGCCCTCTATCATAATCCAGAGTTACGAGAAAATTGGGGATACTTAATTTTTCGCCCAAAAAAAAAAACGTAAGGGGTAACACTGTCGTTTTTTTTTCTGGTCGAAATTTTGAGTTTCCATATCTCAGCTCTGGAAGGGTCTAGAGCCTCCATTTTTGCACTCAGGTCTAAGTCTCATGGCCCTCTATCATAATCCAGAGTTTCGGGAAAATTGGGGATACTTAATTTTTCGCCCCCCAAAAAAAACGTAAGGGGTAACACTGTCGTTTTTTTTTTCTGGTCGAAATTTTGAGTTTCCATATCTCAGCTCTGGAAGGGTCTAGAGCCTCCATTTTTGCACTCAGGTCTAAGTCTCATGGCCCTCTATCATAATCCAGAGTTACGAGAAAATTGGGGATACTTAATTTTTCGCCCAAAAAAAAAAAACGTAAGGGGTAACACTGTCGTTTTTTTTTCTGGTCGAAATTTTGAGTTTCCATATCTCAGCTCTGGAAGGGTCTAGAGCCTCCATTTTTGCACTCAGGTCTAAGTCTCATGGCCCTCTATCATAATCCAGAGATTCGAGAAAATTGGGGATACTTAATTTTTCGCCCAAAAAAAAAAAAACGTAAGGGGTAACACTGTCGTTTTTTTTTCTGGTCGAAACTTTGAGTTTCCATTTCTCAGCTCTGGAAGGGTCTAGAGCCTCCATTTTTGCACTCAGGTCTAAGTCTCATGGCCCTCTATCATAATCCAGAGTTTCGGGAAAATTGGGGATACTTAATTTTTCGCCCCCCAAAAAAAACGTAAGGGGTTACACTGTCGTTTTTTTTTTCTGGTCGAAATTTTGAGTTTCCATATCTCAGCTCTGGAAGGGTCTAGAGCCTCCATTTTTGCACTCAGGTCTAAGTCTCATGGCCCTCTATCATAATCCAGAGTTTCGAGAAAATTGGGGATACTTAATTTTTCGCCCCCCCCCAAAAAAAACGTAAGGGGTAACACTGTCGTTTTTTTTTCTGGTTGAAATTTTGAGTTTCCATATCTCAGCTCTGGAAGGGTCTAGAGCCTCCATTTTTGCACTCAGGTCTAAGTCTCATGGCCCTCTATCATAATCCAGAGTTTCAAGAAAATTGGGGATACTTAATTTTTCGCCCCAAAAAAAAAAACGTAAGGGGTAACACTGTCGTTTTTTTTTCTGGTCGAAATTTTGAGTTTCCATATCTCAGCTCTGGAAGGGTCTAGAGCCTCCATTTTTGCACTCAGGTCTAAGTCTCATGGCCCTCTATCATAATCCAGAGTTTCGGGAAAATTGGGGATACTTAATTTTTCGCCCCCCCAAAAAAACGTAAGGGGTAACACTGTCGTTTTTTTTTTCTGGTCGAAATTTTGAGTTTCCATATCTCAGCTCTAGAAGGGTCTAGAGCCTCCATTTTTGCACTCAGGTCTAAGTCTCATGGCCCTCTATCATAATCCAGAGTTTCGGGAAAATTGGGGATACTTAATTTTTCGCCCCCCAAAAAAAACGTAAGGGGTAACACTGTCGTTTTTTTTTTTCTGGTCGAAATTTTGAGTTTCCATATCTCAGCTCTGGAAGGGTCTAGAGCCTCCATTTTTGCACTCAGGACTAAGTCTCATGGCCCTCTATCATAATCCAGAGTTACGAGAAAATTGGGGATACTTAATTTTTCACCCCAAAAAAAAAAAACGTAAGGGGTAACACTGTCGTTTTTTTTTCTGGTCGAAATTTTGAGTTTCCATATCTCAGCTCTGGAAGGGTCTAGAGCCTCCATTTTTGCACTCAGGTCTAAGTCTCATGGCCCTCTATCATAATCCAGAGATTCGAGAAAATTGGGGATACTTAATTTTTCGCCCCCCAAAAAAAACGTAAGGGGTAACACTGTCGTTTTTTTTTTCTGGTCGAAATTTTGAGTTTCCATATCTCAGCTCTAGAAGGGTCTAGAGCCTCCATTTTTGCACTCAGGTCTAAGTCTCATGGCCCTCTATCATAATCCAGAGTTTCGGGAAAATTGGGGATACTTAATTTTTCGCCCCCCAAAAAAAACGTAAGGGGTAACACTGTCGTTTTTTTTTTCTGGTCGAAATTTTGAGTTTCCATATCTCAGCTCTGGAAGGGTCTAGAGCCTCCATTTTTGCACTCAGGTCTAAGTCTCATGGCCCTCTATCATAATCCAGAGTTACGAGAAAATTGGGGATACTTAATTTTTCACCCCAAAAAAAAAAACGTAAGGGGTAACACTGTCGTTTTTTTTTCTGGTCGAAATTTTGAGTTTCCATATCTCAGCTCTGGAAGGGTCTAGAGCCTCCATTTTTGCACTCAGGTCTAAGTCTCATGGCCCTCTATCATAATCCAGAGATTCGAGAAAATTGGGGATACTTAATTTTTCGCCCAAAAAAAAAAACGTAAGGGGTAACACTGTCGTTTTTTTTTCTGGTAGAAATTTTGAGTTTCCATATCTCAGCTCTGGAAGGGTCTAGAGCCTCCATTTTTGCACTCAGGTCTAAGTCTCATGGCCCTCTATCATAATCCAGAGTTTCGGGAAAATTGGGGATACTTAATTTTTCGCCCCCCAAAAAAAACGTAAGGGGTAACACTGTCGTTTTTTTTTTCTGGTCGAAATTTTGAGTTTCCATATCTCAGCTCTGGAAGGGTCTAGAGCCTCCATTTTTGCACTCAGGTCTAAGTCTCATGGCCCTCTATCATAATCCAGAGTTTCGAGAAAATTGGGGATACTTAATTTTTCGCCCCCCAAAAAAAACGTAAGGGGTAACACTGTCGTTTTTTTTTCTGGTCGAAACTTTGAGTTTCCATATCTCAGCTCTGGAAGGGTCTAGAGCCTCCATTTTTGCACTCAGGTCTAAGTCTCATGGCCCTCTATCATAATCCAGAGATTCGAGAAAATTGGGGATACTCAATTTTTCGCCCAAAAAAAAAACGTAAGGGGTAACACTGTCGTTTTTTTTTTCTGGTCGAAACTTTGAGTTTCCATTTCTCAGCTCTGGAAGGGTCTAGAGCCTCCATTTTTGCACTCAGGTCTAAGTCTCATGGCCCTCTATCATAATCCAGAGTTTCGAGAAAATTGGGGATACTTAATTTTTCGCCCCCCAAAAAAAACGTAAGGGGTAACACTGTCGTTTTTTTTTTCTGGTCGAAATTTTGAGTTTCCATATCTCAGCTCTGGAAGGGTCTAGAGCCTCCATTTTTGCACTCAGGTCTAAGTCTCATGGCCCTCTGTCATAATCCAGAGATTCGAGAAAATTGGGGATACTTAATTTTTCGCCCAAAAAAAAAAAACGTAAGGGGTAACACTGTCGTTTTTTTTTCTGGTCGAAACTTTGAGTTTCCATTTCTCAGCTCTGGAAGGGTCTAGAGCCTCCATTTTTGCACTCAGGTCTAAGTCTCATGGCCCTCTATCATAATCAAGAGTTTCGGGAAAATTGGGGATACTTAATTTTTCGCCCCCCAAAAAAAACGTAAGGGGTAACACTGTCGTTTTTTTTTTCTGGTCGAAATTTTGAGTTTCCATATCTCAGCTCTGGAAGGGTCTAGAGCCTCCATTTTTGCACTCAGGTCTAAGTCTCATGGCCCTCTATCATAATCCAGAGTTTCGAGAAAATTGGGGATACTTAATTTTTCGCCCCCCCCAAAAAAAACGTAAGGGGTAACACTGTCGTTTTTTTTTCTGGTTGAAATTTTGAGTTTCCATATCTCAGCTCTGGAAGGGTCTAGAGCCTCCATTTTTGCACTCAGGTCTAAGTCTCATGGCCCTCTATCATAATCCAGAGTTTCGAGAAAATTGGGGATACTTAATTTTTCGCCCCCCCCAAAAAAAACGTAAGGGGTAACACTGTCGTTTTTTTTTTCTGGTCGAAATTTTGAGTTTCCATATCTCAGCTCTAGAAGGGTCTAGAGCCTCCATTTTTGCACTCAGGTCTAAGTCTCATGGCCCTCTATCATAATCCAGAGTTTCGGGAAAATTGGGGATACTTAATTTTTCGCCCCCCAAAAAAAAACGTAAGGGGTAACACTGTCGTTTTTTTTTTCTGGTCGAAATTTTGAGTTTCCATATCTCAGCTCTGGAAGGGTCTAGAGCCTCCATTTTTGCACTCAGGTCTAAGTCTCATGGCCCTCTATCATAATCCAGAGTTACGAGAAAATTGGGGATACTTAATTTTTCACCCCAAAAAAAAAAACGTAAGGGGTAACACTGTCGTTTTTTTTCTGGTCGAAATTTTGAGTTTCCATATCTCAGCTCTGGAAGGGTCTAGAGCCTCCATTTTTGCACTCAGGTCTAAGTCTCATGGCCCTCTATCATAATCCAGAGATTCGAGAAAATTGGGGATACTTAATTTTTCGCCCCCCAAAAAAAACGTAAGGGGTAACACTGTCGTTTTTTTTTTCTGGTCGAAATTTTGAGTTTCCATATCTCAGCTCTAGAAGGGTCTAGAGCCTCCATTTTTGCACTCAGGTCTAAGTGTCATGGTCCTCTATCATAATCCAGAGTTTCGGGAAAATTGGGAATACTTAATTTTTCGCCCCCCAAAAAAAACGTAAGGGGTAACACTGTCGTTTTTTTTTTCTGGTCGAAATTTTGAGTTTCCATATCTCAGCTCTGGAAGGGTCTAGAGCCTCCATTTTTGCACTCAGGTCTAAGTCTCATGGCCCTCTATCATAATCCAGAGTTTCGAGAAAATTGGGGATACTTAATTTTTCGCCCCCCCCAAAAAAAACGTAAGGGGTAACACTGTCGTTTTTTTTTCTGGTTGAAATTTTGAGTTTCCATATCTCAGCTCTGGAAGGGTCTAGAGCCTCCATTTTTGCACTCAGGTCTAAGTCTCATGGCCCTCTATCATAATCCAGAGTTTCGAGAAAATTGGGGATACTTAATTTTTCGCCCCCCCCCAAAAAAAACGTAAGGGGTAACACTGTCGTGTTTTTTTTCTGGTTGAAATTTTGAGTTTCCATATCTCAGCTCTGGAAGGGTCTAGAGCCTCCATTTTTGCACTCAGGTCTAAGTCTCATGGCCCTCTATCATAATCCAGAGTTTCAGGAAAATTGGGGATACTTAATTTTTCGCCCCAAAAAAAAACCGTAAGGGGTAACACTGTCGTTTTTTTTCTGGTTGAAATTTTGAGTTTCCATATCTCAGCTCTGGAAGGGTCTAGAGCCTCCATTTTTGCACTCAGGTCTAAGTCTCATGGCCCTCTATCATAATCCAGAGTTTCAAGAAAATTGGGGATACTTAATTTTTCGCCCCAAAAAAAAAAACGTAAGGGGTAACACTGTCGTTTTTTTTTTCTGGTCGAAATTTTGAGTTTCCATATCTCAGCTCTGGAAGGGTCTAGAGCCTCCATTTTTGCACTCAGGTCTAAGTCTCATGGCCCTCTATCATAATCCAGAGTTTCGGGAAAATTGGGGATACTTAATTTTTCGCCCCCCCAAAAAAACGTAAGGGGTAACACTGTCGTTTTTTTTTTCTGGTCGAAATTTTGAGTTTCCATATCTCAGCTCTGGAAGGGTCTAGAGCCTCCATTTTTGCACTCAGGTCTAAGTCTCATGGCCCTCTATCATAATCCAGAGTTACGAGAAAATTGGGGATACTTAATTTTTCACCCCCAAAAAAAAAACGTAAGGGGTAACACTGTCGTTTTTTTTTCTGGTCGAAATTTTGAGTTTCCATATCTCAGCTCTGGAAGGGTCTAGAGCCTCCATTTTTGCACTCAGGTCTAAGTCTCATGGCCCTCTATCATAATCCAGAGATTCGAGAAAATTGGGGATACTTAATTTTTCGCCCCCCAAAAAAAACGTAAGGGGTAACACTGTCGTTTTTTTTTTCTGGTCGAAATTTTGAGTTTCCATATCTCAGCTCTAGAAGGGTCTAGAGCCTCCATTTTTGCACTCAGGTCTAAGTCTCATGGCCCTCTATCATAATCCAGAGTTTCGGGAAAATTGGGGATACTTAATTTTTCGCCCCCCAAAAAAAACGTAAGGGGTAACACTGTCGTTTTTTTTTTCTGGTCGAAATTTTGAGTTTCCATATCTCAGCTCTGGAAGGGTCTAGAGCCTCCATTTTTGCACTCAGGTCTAAGTCTCATGGCCCTCTATCATAATCCAGAGTTTCGAGAAAATTGGGGATACTTAATTTTTCGCCCCCCCCAAAAAAAACGTAAGGGGTAACACTGTCGTTTTTTTTTCTGGTTGAAATTTTGAGTTTCCATATCTCAGCTCTGGAAGGGTCTAGAGCCTCCATTTTTGCACTCAGGTCTAAGTCTCATGGCCCTCTATCATAATCCAGAGTTTCGAGAAAATTGGGGATACTTAATTTTTCACCCCCCCCAAAAAAAACGTAAGGGGTAACACTGTCGTTTTTTTTTCTGGTTGAAATTTTGAGTTTCCATATCTCAGCTCTGGAAGGGTCTAGAGCCTCCATTTTTGCACTCAGGTCTAAGTCTCATGGCCCTCTATCATAATCCAGAGTTTCAAGAAAATTGGGGATACTTAATTTTTCGCCCCAAAAAAAAAAACGTAAGGGGTAACACTGTCGTTTTTTTTTCTGGTCGAAATTTTGAGTTTCCATATCTCAGCTCTGGAAGGGTCTAGAGCCTCCATTTTTGCACTCAGGTCTAAGTCTCATGGCCCTCTATCATAATCCAGAGTTTCGGGAAAATTGGGGATACTTAATTTTTCGCCCCCCCAAAAAAACGTAAGGGGTAACACTGTCGTTTTTTTTTTCTGGTCGAAATTTTGAGTTTCCATATCTCAGCTCTAGAAGGGTCTAGAGCCTCCATTTTTGCACTCAGGTCTAAGTCTCATGGCCCTCTATCATAATCCAGAGTTTCGGGAAAATTGGGGATACTTAATTTTTCGCCCCCCAAAAAAAACGTAAGGGGTAACACTGTCGTTTTTTTTTTCTGGTCGAAATTTTGAGTTTCCATATCTCAGCTCTGGAAGGGTCTAGAGCCTCCATTTTTGCACTCAGGACTAAGTCTCATGGCCCTCTATCATAATCCAGAGTTACGAGAAAATTGGGGATACTTAATTTTTCACCCCAAAAAAAAAAAACGTAAGGGGTAACACTGTCGTTTTTTTTTCTGGTCGAAATTTTGAGTTTCCATATCTCAGCTCTGGAAGGGTCTAGAGCCTCCATTTTTGCACTCAGGTCTAAGTCTCATGGCCCTCTATCATAATCCAGAGATTCGAGAAAATTGGGGATACTTAATTTTTCGCCCCCCAAAAAAAACGTAAGGGGTAACACTGTCGTTTTTTTTTTCTGGTCGAAATTTTGAGTTTCCATATCTCAGCTCTAGAAGGGTCTAGAGCCTCCATTTTTGCACTCAGGTCTAAGTCTCATGGCCCTCTATCATAATCCAGAGTTTCGGGAAAATTGGGGATACTTAATTTTTCGCCCCCCAAAAAAAACGTAAGGGGTAACACTGTCGTTTTTTTTTTCTGGTCGAAATTTTGAGTTTCCATATCTCAGCTCTGGAAGGGTCTAGAGCCTCCATTTTTGCACTCAGGTCTAAGTCTCATGGCCCTCTATCATAATCCAGAGTTACGAGAAAATTGGGGATACTTAATTTTTCACCCCAAAAAAAAAAACGTAAGGGGTAACACTGTCGTTTTTTTTTCTGGTCGAAATTTTGAGTTTCCATATCTCAGCTCTGGAAGGGTCTAGAGCCTCCATTTTTGCACTCAGGTCTAAGTCTCATGGCCCTCTATCATAATCCAGAGATTCGAGAAAATTGGGGATACTTAATTTTTCGCCCAAAAAAAAAAACGTAAGGGGTAACACTGTCGTTTTTTTTTCTGGTAGAAATTTTGAGTTTCCATATCTCAGCTCTGGAAGGGTCTAGAGCCTCCATTTTTGCACTCAGGTCTAAGTCTCATGGCCCTCTATCATAATCCAGAGTTTCGGGAAAATTGGGGATACTTAATTTTTCGCCCCCCAAAAAAAACGTAAGGGGTAACACTGTCGTTTTTTTTTTCTGGTCGAAATTTTGAGTTTCCATATCTCAGCTCTGGAAGGGTCTAGAGCCTCCATTTTTGCACTCAGGTCTAAGTCTCATGGCCCTCTATCATAATCCAGAGTTTCGAGAAAATTGGGGATACTTAATTTTTCGCCCCCCAAAAAAAACGTAAGGGGTAACACTGTCGTTTTTTTTTCTGGTCGAAACTTTGAGTTTCCATATCTCAGCTCTGGAAGGGTCTAGAGCCTCCATTTTTGCACTCAGGTCTAAGTCTCATGGCCCTCTATCATAATCCAGAGATTCGAGAAAATTGGGGATACTCAATTTTTCGCCCAAAAAAAAAACGTAAGGGGTAACACTGTCGTTTTTTTTTTCTGGTCGAAACTTTGAGTTTCCATTTCTCAGCTCTGGAAGGGTCTAGAGCCTCCATTTTTGCACTCAGGTCTAAGTCTCATGGCCCTCTATCATAATCCAGAGTTTCGAGAAAATTGGGGATACTTAATTTTTCGCCCCCCAAAAAAAACGTAAGGGGTAACACTGTCGTTTTTTTTTTCTGGTCGAAATTTTGAGTTTCCATATCTCAGCTCTGGAAGGGTCTAGAGCCTCCATTTTTGCACTCAGGTCTAAGTCTCATGGCCCTCTGTCATAATCCAGAGATTCGAGAAAATTGGGGATACTTAATTTTTCGCCCAAAAAAAAAAAACGTAAGGGGTAACACTGTCGTTTTTTTTTCTGGTCGAAACTTTGAGTTTCCATTTCTCAGCTCTGGAAGGGTCTAGAGCCTCCATTTTTGCACTCAGGTCTAAGTCTCATGGCCCTCTATCATAATCAAGAGTTTCGGGAAAATTGGGGATACTTAATTTTTCGCCCCCCAAAAAAAACGTAAGGGGTAACACTGTCGTTTTTTTTTTCTGGTCGAAATTTTGAGTTTCCATATCTCAGCTCTGGAAGGGTCTAGAGCCTCCATTTTTGCACTCAGGTCTAAGTCTCATGGCCCTCTATCATAATCCAGAGTTTCGAGAAAATTTGGGATACTTAATTTTTCGCCCCCCCCAAAAAAAACGTAAGGGGTAACACTGTCGTTTTTTTTTCTGGTTGAAATTTTGAGTTTCCATATCTCAGCTCTGGAAGGGTCTAGAGCCTCCATTTTTGCACTCAGGTCTAAGTCTCATGGCCCTCTATCATAATCCAGAGTTTCGAGAAAATTGGGGATACTTAATTTTTCGCCCCCCCCAAAAAAAACGTAAGGGGTAACACTGTCGTTTTTTTTTTCTGGTCGAAATTTTGAGTTTCCATATCTCAGCTCTAGAAGGGTCTAGAGCCTCCATTTTTGCACTCAGGTCTAAGTCTCATGGCCCTCTATCATAATCCAGAGTTTCGGGAAAATTGGGGATACTTAATTTTTCGCCCCCCAAAAAAAAACGTAAGGGGTAACACTGTCGTTTTTTTTTTCTGGTCGAAATTTTGAGTTTCCATATCTCAGCTCTGGAAGGGTCTAGAGCCTCCATTTTTGCACTCAGGTCTAAGTCTCATGGCCCTCTATCATAATCCAGAGTTACGAGAAAATTGGGGATACTTAATTTTTCACCCCAAAAAAAAAAACGTAAGGGGTAACACTGTCGTTTTTTTTCTGGTCGAAATTTTGAGTTTCCATATCTCAGCTCTGGAAGGGTCTAGAGCCTCCATTTTTGCACTCAGGTCTAAGTCTCATGGCCCTCTATCATAATCCAGAGATTCGAGAAAATTGGGGATACTTAATTTTTCGCCCCCCAAAAAAAACGTAAGGGGTAACACTGTCGTTTTTTTTTTCTGGTCGAAATTTTGAGTTTCCATATCTCAGCTCTAGAAGGGTCTAGAGCCTCCATTTTTGCACTCAGGTCTAAGTGTCATGGTCCTCTATCATAATCCAGAGTTTCGGGAAAATTGGGAATACTTAATTTTTCGCCCCCCAAAAAAAACGTAAGGGGTAACACTGTCGTTTTTTTTTTCTGGTCGAAATTTTGAGTTTCCATATCTCAGCTCTGGAAGGGTCTAGAGCCTCCATTTTTGCACTCAGGTCTAAGTCTCATGGCCCTCTATCATAATCCAGAGTTTCGAGAAAATTGGGGATACTTAATTTTTCGCCCCCCCCAAAAAAAACGTAAGGGGTAACACTGTCGTTTTTTTTTCTGGTTGAAATTTTGAGTTTCCATATCTCAGCTCTGGAAGGGTCTAGAGCCTCCATTTTTGCACTCAGGTCTAAGTCTCATGGCCCTCTATCATAATCCAGAGTTTCGAGAAAATTGGGGATACTTAATTTTTCGCCCCCCCCCAAAAAAAACGTAAGGGGTAACACTGTCGTGTTTTTTTTCTGGTTGAAATTTTGAGTTTCCATATCTCAGCTCTGGAAGGGTCTAGAGCCTCCATTTTTGCACTCAGGTCTAAGTCTCATGGCCCTCTATCATAATCCAGAGTTTCAGGAAAATTGGGGATACTTAATTTTTCGCCCCAAAAAAAAACCGTAAGGGGTAACACTGTCGTTTTTTTTCTGGTTGAAATTTTGAGTTTCCATATCTCAGCTCTGGAAGGGTCTAGAGCCTCCATTTTTGCACTCAGGTCTAAGTCTCATGGCCCTCTATCATAATCCAGAGTTTCAAGAAAATTGGGGATACTTAATTTTTCGCCCCAAAAAAAAAAACGTAAGGGGTAACACTGTCGTTTTTTTTTTCTGGTCGAAATTTTGAGTTTCCATATCTCAGCTCTGGAAGGGTCTAGAGCCTCCATTTTTGCACTCAGGTCTAAGTCTCATGGCCCTCTATCATAATCCAGAGTTTCGGGAAAATTGGGGATACTTAATTTTTCGCCCCCCCAAAAAAACGTAAGGGGTAACACTGTCGTTTTTTTTTTCTGGTCGAAATTTTGAGTTTCCATATCTCAGCTCTGGAAGGGTCTAGAGCCTCCATTTTTGCACTCAGGTCTAAGTCTCATGGCCCTCTATCATAATCCAGAGTTACGAGAAAATTGGGGATACTTAATTTTTCACCCCCAAAAAAAAAACGTAAGGGGTAACACTGTCGTTTTTTTTTCTGGTCGAAATTTTGAGTTTCCATATCTCAGCTCTGGAAGGGTCTAGAGCCTCCATTTTTGCACTCAGGTCTAAGTCTCATGGCCCTCTATCATAATCCAGAGATTCGAGAAAATTGGGGATACTTAATTTTTCGCCCCCCAAAAAAAACGTAAGGGGTAACACTGTCGTTTTTTTTTTCTGGTCGAAATTTTGAGTTTCCATATCTCAGCTCTAGAAGGGTCTAGAGCCTCCATTTTTGCACTCAGGTCTAAGTCTCATGGCCCTCTATCATAATCCAGAGTTTCGGGAAAATTGGGGATACTTAATTTTTCGCCCCCCAAAAAAAACGTAAGGGGTAACACTGTCGTTTTTTTTTTCTGGTCGAAATTTTGAGTTTCCATATCTCAGCTCTGGAAGGGTCTAGAGCCTCCATTTTTGCACTCAGGTCTAAGTCTCATGGCCCTCTATCATAATCCAGAGTTTCGAGAAAATTGGGGATACTTAATTTTTCGCCCCCCCCAAAAAAAACGTAAGGGGTAACACTGTCGTTTTTTTTTCTGGTTGAAATTTTGAGTTTCCATATCTCAGCTCTGGAAGGGTCTAGAGCCTCCATTTTTGCACTCAGGTCTAAGTCTCATGGCCCTCTATCATAATCCAGAGTTTCGAGAAAATTGGGGATACTTAATTTTTCACCCCCCCCAAAAAAAACGTAAGGGGTAACACTGTCGTTTTTTTTTCTGGTTGAAATTTTGAGTTTCCATATCTCAGCTCTGGAAGGGTCTAGAGCCTCCATTTTTGCACTCAGGTCTAAGTCTCATGGCCCTCTATCATAATCCAGAGTTTCAAGAAAATTGGGGATACTTAATTTTTCGCCCCAAAAAAAAAAACGTAAGGGGTAACACTGTCGTTTTTTTTTCTGGTCGAAATTTTGAGTTTCCATATCTCAGCTCTGGAAGGGTCTAGAGCCTCCATTTTTGCACTCAGGTCTAAGTCTCATGGCCCTCTATCATAATCCAGAGTTTCGGGAAAATTGGGGATACTTAATTTTTCGCCCCCCCAAAAAAACGTAAGGGGTAACACTGTCGTTTTTTTTTTCTGGTCGAAATTTTGAGTTTCCATATCTCAGCTCTAGAAGGGTCTAGAGCCTCCATTTTTGCACTCAGGTCTAAGTCTCATGGCCCTCTATCATAATCCAGAGTTTCGGGAAAATTGGGGATACTTAATTTTTCGCCCCCCAAAAAAAACGTAAGGGGTAACACTGTCGTTTTTTTTTTCTGGTCGAAATTTTGAGTTTCCATATCTCAGCTCTGGAAGGGTCTAGAGCCTCCATTTTTGCACTCAGGACTAAGTCTCATGGCCCTCTATCATAATCCAGAGTTACGAGAAAATTGGGGATACTTAATTTTTCACCCCAAAAAAAAAAAACGTAAGGGGTAACACTGTCGTTTTTTTTTCTGGTCGAAATTTTGAGTTTCCATATCTCAGCTCTGGAAGGGTCTAGAGCCTCCATTTTTGCACTCAGGTCTAAGTCTCATGGCCCTCTATCATAATCCAGAGATTCGAGAAAATTGGGGATACTTAATTTTTCGCCCCCCAAAAAAAACGTAAGGGGTAACACTGTCGTTTTTTTTTTCTGGTCGAAATTTTGAGTTTCCATATCTCAGCTCTAGAAGGGTCTAGAGCCTCCATTTTTGCACTCAGGTCTAAGTCTCATGGCCCTCTATCATAATCCAGAGTTTCGGGAAAATTGGGGATACTTAATTTTTCGCCCCCCAAAAAAAACGTAAGGGGTAACACTGTCGTTTTTTTTTTCTGGTCGAAATTTTGAGTTTCCATATCTCAGCTCTGGAAGGGTCTAGAGCCTCCATTTTTGCACTCAGGTCTAAGTCTCATGGCCCTCTATCATAATCCAGAGTTACGAGAAAATTGGGGATACTTAATTTTTCACCCCAAAAAAAAAAACGTAAGGGGTAACACTGTCGTTTTTTTTTCTGGTCGAAATTTTGAGTTTCCATATCTCAGCTCTGGAAGGGTCTAGAGCCTCCATTTTTGCACTCAGGTCTAAGTCTCATGGCCCTCTATCATAATCCAGAGATTCGAGAAAATTGGGGATACTTAATTTTTCGCCCAAAAAAAAAAACGTAAGGGGTAACACTGTCGTTTTTTTTTCTGGTAGAAATTTTGAGTTTCCATATCTCAGCTCTGGAAGGGTCTAGAGCCTCCATTTTTGCACTCAGGTCTAAGTCTCATGGCCCTCTATCATAATCCAGAGTTTCGGGAAAATTGGGGATACTTAATTTTTCGCCCCCCAAAAAAAACGTAAGGGGTAACACTGTCGTTTTTTTTTTCTGGTCGAAATTTTGAGTTTCCATATCTCAGCTCTGGAAGGGTCTAGAGCCTCCATTTTTGCACTCAGGTCTAAGTCTCATGGCCCTCTATCATAATCCAGAGTTTCGAGAAAATTGGGGATACTTAATTTTTCGCCCCCCAAAAAAAACGTAAGGGGTAACACTGTCGTTTTTTTTTCTGGTCGAAACTTTGAGTTTCCATATCTCAGCTCTGGAAGGGTCTAGAGCCTCCATTTTTGCACTCAGGTCTAAGTCTCATGGCCCTCTATCATAATCCAGAGATTCGAGAAAATTGGGGATACTCAATTTTTCGCCCAAAAAAAAAACGTAAGGGGTAACACTGTCGTTTTTTTTTTCTGGTCGAAACTTTGAGTTTCCATTTCTCAGCTCTGGAAGGGTCTAGAGCCTCCATTTTTGCACTCAGGTCTAAGTCTCATGGCCCTCTATCATAATCCAGAGTTTCGAGAAAATTGGGGATACTTAATTTTTCGCCCCCCAAAAAAAACGTAAGGGGTAACACTGTCGTTTTTTTTTTCTGGTCGAAATTTTGAGTTTCCATATCTCAGCTCTGGAAGGGTCTAGAGCCTCCATTTTTGCACTCAGGTCTAAGTCTCATGGCCCTCTGTCATAATCCAGAGATTCGAGAAAATTGGGGATACTTAATTTTTCGCCCAAAAAAAAAAAACGTAAGGGGTAACACTGTCGTTTTTTTTTCTGGTCGAAACTTTGAGTTTCCATTTCTCAGCTCTGGAAGGGTCTAGAGCCTCCATTTTTGCACTCAGGTCTAAGTCTCATGGCCCTCTATCATAATCAAGAGTTTCGGGAAAATTGGGGATACTTAATTTTTCGCCCCCCAAAAAAAACGTAAGGGGTAACACTGTCGTTTTTTTTTTCTGGTCGAAATTTTGAGTTTCCATATCTCAGCTCTGGAAGGGTCTAGAGCCTCCATTTTTGCACTCAGGTCTAAGTCTCATGGCCCTCTATCATAATCCAGAGTTTCGAGAAAATTGGGGATACTTAATTTTTCGCCCCCCCCAAAAAAAACGTAAGGGGTAACACTGTCGTTTTTTTTTTCTGGTCGAAATTTTGAGTTTCCATATCTCAGCTCTAGAAGGGTCTAGAGCCTCCATTTTTGCACTCAGGTCTAAGTCTCATGGCCCTCTATCATAATCCAGAGTTTCGGGAAAATTGGGGATACTTAATTTTTCGCCCCCCAAAAAAAAACGTAAGGGGTAACACTGTCGTTTTTTTTTTTCTGGTCGAAATTTTGAGTTTCCATATCTCAGCTCTGGAAGGGTCTAGAGCCTCCATTTTTGCACTCAGGTCTAAGTCTCATGGCCCTCTATCATAATCCAGAGTTACGAGAAAATTGGGGATACTTAATTTTTCACCCCAAAAAAAAAAACGTAAGGGGTAACACTGTCGTTTTTTTTCTGGTCGAAATTTTGAGTTTCCATATCTCAGCTCTGGAAGGGTCTAGAGCCTCCATTTTTGCACTCAGGTCTAAGTCTCATGGCCCTCTATCATAATCCAGAGATTCGAGAAAATTGGGGATACTTAATTTTTCGCCCCCCAAAAAAAACGTAAGGGGTAACACTGTCGTTTTTTTTTTCTGGTCGAAATTTTGAGTTTCCATATCTCAGCTCTAGAAGGGTCTAGAGCCTCCATTTTTGCACTCAGGTCTAAGTGTCATGGTCCTCTATCATAATCCAGAGTTTCGGGAAAATTGGGAATACTTAATTTTTCGCCCCCCAAAAAAAACGTAAGGGGTAACACTGTCGTTTTTTTTTTCTGGTCGAAATTTTGAGTTTCCATATCTCAGCTCTGGAAGGGTCTAGAGCCTCCATTTTTGCACTCAGGTCTAAGTCTCATGGCCCTCTATCATAATCCAGAGTTTCGAGAAAATTGGGGATACTTAATTTTTCGCCCCCCCCAAAAAAAACGTAAGGGGTAACACTGTCGTTTTTTTTTCTGGTTGAAATTTTGAGTTTCCATATCTCAGCTCTGGAAGGGTCTAGAGCCTCCATTTTTGCACTCAGGTCTAAGTCTCATGGCCCTCTATCATAATCCAGAGTTTCGAGAAAATTGGGGATACTTAATTTTTCGCCCCCCCCCAAAAAAAACGTAAGGGGTAACACTGTCGTGTTTTTTTTCTGGTTGAAATTTTGAGTTTCCATATCTCAGCTCTGGAAGGGTCTAGAGCCTCCATTTTTGCACTCAGGTCTAAGTCTCATGGCCCTCTATCATAATCCAGAGTTTCAGGAAAATTGGGGATACTTAATTTTTCGCCCCAAAAAAAAACCGTAAGGGGTAACACTGTCGTTTTTTTTCTGGTTGAAATTTTGAGTTTCCATATCTCAGCTCTGGAAGGGTCTAGAGCCTCCATTTTTGCACTCAGGTCTAAGTCTCATGGCCCTCTATCATAATCCAGAGTTTCAAGAAAATTGGGGATACTTAATTTTTCGCCCCAAAAAAAAAAACGTAAGGGGTAACACTGTCGTTTTTTTTTTCTGGTCGAAATTTTGAGTTTCCATATCTCAGCTCTAGAAGGGTCTAGAGCCTCCATTTTTGCACTCAGGTCTAAGTCTCATGGCCCTCTATCATAATCCAGAGTTTCGGGAAAATTGGGGATACTTAATTTTTCGCCCCCCCAAAAAAACGTAAGGGGTAACACTGTCGTTTTTTTTTTCTGGTCGAAATTTTGAGTTTCCATATCTCAGCTCTGGAAGGGTCTAGAGCCTCCATTTTTGCACTCAGGTCTAAGTCTCATGGCCCTCTATCATAATCCAGAGTTACGAGAAAATTGGGGATACTTAATTTTTCACCCCCAAAAAAAAACGTAAGGGGTAACACTGTCGTTTTTTTTTCTGGTCGAAATTTTGAGTTTCCATATCTCAGCTCTGGAAGGGTCTAGAGCCTCCATTTTTGCACTCAGGTCTAAGTCTCATGGCCCTCTATCATAATCCAGAGATTCGAGAAAATTGGGGATACTTAATTTTTCGCCCCCCAAAAAAAACGTAAGGGGTAACACTGTCGTTTTTTTTTTCTGGTCGAAATTTTGAGTTTCCATATCTCAGCTCTAGAAGGGTCTAGAGCCTCCATTTTTGCACTCAGGTCTAAGTCTCATGGCCCTCTATCATAATCCAGAGTTTCGGGAAAATTGGGGATACTTAATTTTTCGCCCCCCAAAAAAAACGTAAGGGGTAACACTGTCGTTTTTTTTTTCTGGTCGAAATTTTGAGTTTCCATATCTCAGCTCTGGAAGGGTCTAGAGCCTCCATTTTTGCACTCAGGTCTAAGTCTCATGGCCCTCTATCATAATCCAGAGTTTCGAGAAAATTGGGGATACTTAATTTTTCGCCCCCCCCAAAAAAAACGTAAGGGGTAACACTGTCGTTTTTTTTTCTGGTTGAAATTTTGAGTTTCCATATCTCAGCTCTGGAAGGGTCTAGAGCCTCCATTTTTGCACTCAGGTCTAAGTCTCATGGCCCTCTATCATAATCCAGAGTTTCGAGAAAATTGGGGATACTTAATTTTTCACCCCCCCCAAAAAAAACGTAAGGGGTAACACTGTCGTTTTTTTTTCTGGTTGAAATTTTGAGTTTCCATATCTCAGCTCTGGAAGGGTCTAGAGCCTCCATTTTTGCACTCAGGTCTAAGTCTCATGGCCCTCTATCATAATCCAGAGTTTCAGGAAAATTGGGGATACTTAATTTTTCGCCCCAAAAAAAAACCGTAAGGGGTAACACTGTCGTTTTTTTTTCCTGGTCAAAATTTTGAGTTTCCATATCTCAGCTCTGGAAGGGTCTAGAGCCTCCATTTTTGCACTCAGGTCTAAGTCTCATGGCCCTCTATCATAATCCAGAGTTTCAGGAAAATTGGGGATACTTAATTTTTCGCCCCAAAAAAAAAACGTAAGGGGTAACACTGTCGTTTTTTTTTTTCTGGTCGAAATTTTGAGTTTCCATATCTCAGCTCTGGAAGGGTCTAGAGCCTCCATTTTTGCACTCAGGTCTAAGTCTCATGGCCCTCAATCATAATCCAGAGTTTCGAGAAAATTGGGGATACTTAATTTTTCGCCCCCCAAAAAAACCGTAAGGGGTAACACTGTCGTTTTTTCTGGTCGAAATTTTGAGGTTTTTTTGGGCGAAAATTAAAATTTTGGGCGAAAAAATAAGTTTCTCCAATCTTCTTGAAACTCTGGATTCTGATAGAGGGCCATAAGACTTATACTTGAGTGCAAAAATGGAGGGTCTAGACCCTTCCAGAGCTGAGATATCGAAACTCAAAATTTCGACCAGAAAAAAAAACGACAGTGTTACCCCTTGCGTTTTTTTTTTTTGGGCGAAAAATTAAGTATCCCCAATCTTCTTGAAACTCTGGATTATGATAGAGGGCCATGAGACTTAGACATGAGTGCAAAAATGGAGGCTCTAGACCCTTCCAGAGCTGAGATATGGAAACTCAAAATTTCGACCAGAAAAAAAAAACGACAGTGTTACCCCTTACGTTTTTTTTGGGGGGCGAAAAATTAAGTATCCCCAATTTTCCCGAAACTCTGGATTATGATAGAGGGCCATGAGACTTAGACCTGAGTGCAAAAATGGAGGCTCTAGACCCTTCCAGAGCTGAGATATGGAAACTCAAAATTTCGACCAGAAAAAAAAACGACAGTGTTACCCCTTACGTTTTTTTTTTTGGGCGAAAAATTAAGTATCCCCAATCTTCTTGAAACTCTGGATTATGATAGAGGGCCATGAGACTTAGACCTGAGTGCAAAAATGGAGGCTCTAGACCCTTCCATAGCTGAGATATGGAAACTCAAAATTTCGACCAGAAAAAAAAACGACAGTGTTACCCCTTACGTTTTTTTTGGGGGGCGAAAAATTAAGTATCCCCAATTTTCTCGAAACTCTGGATTATGATAGAGGGCCATGAGACTTAGACCTGAGTGCAAAAATGGAGGCTCTAGACCCTTCTAGAGCTGAGATATGGAAACTCAAAATTTCGACCAGAAAAAAAAACGACAGTGTTACCCCTTACGTTTTTTTTGGGGGGCGAAAAATTAAGTATCCCCAATTTTCTCGAAACTCTGGATTATGATAGAGGGCCATGAGACTTAGACATGAGTGCAAAAATGGAGGCTCTAGACCCTTCCAGAGCTGAGATATGGAAACTCAAAATTTCGACCAGAAAAAAAAAACGACAGTGTTACCCCTTACGTTTTTTTTGGGGGGCGAAAAATTAAGTATCCCCAATTTTCCCGAAACTCTGGATTATGATAGAGGGCCATGAGACTTAGACCTGAGTGCAAAAATGGAGGCTCTAGACCCTTCCAGAGCTGAGATATGGAAACTCAAAATTTCGACCAGAAAAAAAAACGACAGTGTTACCCCTTACGTTTTTTTTTTGGGCGAAAAATTAAGTATCCCCAATTTTCTCGAATCTCTGGATTATGATAGAGGGCCATGAGACTTAGACCTGAGTGCAAAAATGGAGGCTCTAGACCCTTCCAGAGCTGAGATATGGAAACTCAAAATTTCGACCAGAAAAAAAACGACAGTGTTACCCCTTACGTTTTTTTTTTTGGGGTGAAAAATTAAGTATCCCCAATTTTCTCGTAACTCTGGATTATGATAGAGGGCCATGAGACTTAGACCTGAGTGCAAAAATGGAGGCTCTAGACCCTTCCAGAGCTGAGATATGGAAACTCAAAATTTCGACCAGAAAAAAAAAACGACAGTGTTACCCCTTACGTTTTTTTTGGGGGGCGAAAAATTAAGTATCCCCAATTTTCCCGAAACTCTGGATTATGATAGAGGGCCATGAGACTTAGACCTGAGTGCAAAAATGGAGGCTCTAGACCCTTCCAGAGCTGAGAAATGGAAACTCAAAGTTTCGACCAGAAAAAAAAAACGACAGTGTTACCCCTTACGTTTTTTTTTTTGGGCGAAAAATTAAGTATCCCCAATTTTCTCGAATCTCTGGATTATGATAGAGGGCCATGAGACTTAGACCTGAGTGCAAAAATGGAGGCTCTAGACCCTTCCAGAGCTGAGATATGGAAACTCAAAATTTCGACCAGAAAAAAAAACGACAGTGTTACCCCTTACGTTTTTTTTTTTTGGGCGAAAAATTAAGTATCCCCAATTTTCTCGTAACTCTGGATTATGATAGAGGGCCATGAGACTTAGACCTGAGTGCAAAAATGGAGGCTCTAGACCCTTCCAGAGCTGAGATATGGAAACTCAAAATTTCAACCAGAAAAAAAAAACGACAGTGTTACCCCTTACGTTTTTTTTGGGGGGCGAAAAATTAAGTATCCCCAATTTTCCCGAAACTCTGGATTATGATAGAGGGCCATGAGACTTAGACCTGAGTGCAAAAATGGAGGCTCTAGACCCTTCCAGAGCTGAGATATGGAAACTCAAAATTTCGACCAGAAAAAAAAACGACAGTGTTACCCCTTACGTTTTTTTTTTTGGGGTGAAAAATTAAATATCCCCAATTTTCTCGTAACTCTGGATTATGATAGAGGGCCATGAGACTTAGACCTGAGTGCAAAAATGGAGGCTCTAGACCCTTCCGGAGCTGAGATATGGAAACTCAAAATTTCGACCAGAAAAAAAAAACAACAGTGTTACCCCTTACGTTTTTTTTGGGGGGCGAAAAATTAAGTATCCCCAATTTTCCCGAAACTCTGGATTATGATAGAGGGCCATGAGACTTAGACCTGAGTGCAAAAATGGAGGCTCTAGACCCTTCTAGAGCTGAGATATGGAAACTCAAAATTTCGACCAGAAAAAAAAACTACAGTGTTACCCCTTACGTTTTTTTTTTGGGGCGAAAAATTAAGTATCCCCAATTTTCTCGAAAGTCTGGATTATGATAGAGGGCCATGAGACTTAGACCTGAGTGCAAAAATGGAGGCTCTAGACCCTTCTAGAGCTGAGATATGGAAACTCAAAATTTCGACCAGAAAAAAAAACGACAGTGTTACCCCTTACGTTTTTTTTTTGGGGCGAAAATTTAAGTATCCCCAATTTTCTCGAAACTCTGGATTATTATAGAGGGCCATGAGACTTAGACCTGAGTGCAAAAATGGAGGCTCTAGACCCTTCCAGAGCTGAGATATGGAAACTCAAAATTTCGACCAGAAAAAAAAAACGACAGTGTTACCCCTTACGTTTTTTTTGGGGGGCGAAAAATTAAGTATCCCCAATTTTCCCGAAACTCTGGATTATGATAGAGGGCCATGAGACTTAGACCTGAGTGCAAAAATGGAGGCTCTAGACCCTTCCAGAACTGAGATATGGAAACTCAAAATTTCAACCAGAAAAAAAAACGACAGTGTTACCCCTTACGTTTTTTTTTTGGGGCGAAAAATTAAGTATCCCCAATTTTCCTGAAACTCTGGATTATGATAGAGGGCCATGAGACTTAGACCTGAGTGCAAAAATGGAGGCTCTAGACCCTTCCAGAGCTGAGATATGGAAACTCAAAATTTCGACCAGAAAAAAAAACGACAGTTACCCCTTACGTTTTTTTTTTTGGGCGAAAAATTAAGTATCCCCAATTTTCTCGAATCTCTGGATTATGATAGAGGGCCATGAGACTTAGACCTGAGTGCAAAAATGGAGGCTCTAGACCCTTCCAGAGCTGAGATATGGAAACTCAAAATTTCGACCAGAAAAAAAACGACAGTGTTACCCCTTACGTTTTTTTTTTGGGGGTGAAAAATTAAGTATCCCCAATTTTCTCGTAACTCTGGATTATGATAGAGGGCCATGAGACTTAGACCTGAGTGCAAAAATGGAGGCTCTAGACCCTTCCAGAGCTGAGATATGGAAACTCAAAATTTCGACCAGAAAAAAAAACGACAGTGTTACCCCTTACGTTTTTTTTGGGGGGCGAAAAATTAAGTATCCCCAATTTTCCCGAAACTCTGGATTATGATAGAGGGCCATGAGACTTAGACCTGAGTGCAAAAATGGAGGCTCTAGACCCTTCCAGAGCTGAGAAATGGAAACTCAAAGTTTCGACCAGAAAAAAAAAACGACAGTGTTACCCCTTACGTTTTTTTTTTTGGGCGAAAAATTAAGTATCCCCAATTTTCTCGAATCTCTGGATTATGATAGAGGGCCATGAGACTTAGACCTGAGTGCAAAAATGGAGGCTCTAGACCCTTCCAGAGCTGAGATATGGAAACTCAAAATTTCGACCAGAAAAAAAAACGACAGTGTTACCCCTTACGTTTTTTTTTTTTGGGCGAAAAATTAAGTATCCCCAATTTTCTCGTAACTCTGGATTATGATAGAGGGCCATGAGACTTAGACCTGAGTGCAAAAATGGAGGCTCTAGACCCTTCCAGAGCTGAGATATGGAAACTCAAAATTTCAACCAGAAAAAAAAAACGACAGTGTTACCCCTTACGTTTTTTTTGGGGGGCGAAAAATTAAGTATCCCCAATTTTCCCGAAACTCTGGATTATGATAGAGGGCCATGAGACTTAGACCTGAGTGCAAAAATGGAGGCTCTAGACCCTTCCAGAGCTGAGATATGGAAACTCAAAATTTCGACCAGAAAAAAAAAACGACAGTGTTACCCCTTACGTTTTTTTTGGGGGGCGAAAAATTAAGTATCCCCAATTTTCCCGAAACTCTGGATTATGATAGAGGGCCATGAGACTTAGACCTGAGTGCAAAAATGGAGGCTCTAGACCCTTCCAGAGCTGAGATATGGAAACTCAAAAATTCAACCAGAAAAAAAAACGACAGTGTTACCCCTTACGTTTTTTTTTTTGGGGCGAAAAATTAAGTATCCCCAATTTTCCTGAAACTCTGGATTATGATAGAGGGCCATGAGACTTAGACCTGAGTGCAAAAATGGAGGCTCTAGACCCTTCCAGAGCTGAGATATGGAAACTCAAAATTTCAACCAGAAAAAAAAACGACAGTGTTACCCCTTACGTTTTTTTTGGGGGGGGCGAAAAATTAAGTATCCCCTATTTTCTCGAAACTCTGGATTATGATAGAGGGCCATGAGACTTAGACCTGAGTGCAAAAATGGAGGCTCTAGACCCTTCCAGAGCTGAGATATGGAAACTCAAAATTTTAACCAGAAAAAAAACGACAGTGTTACCCCTTACGTTTTTTTGGGGGGGGGCGAAAAATTAAGTATCCCCAATTTTCTCGAAACTCTGGATTATGATAGAGGGCCATGAGACTTAGACCTGAGTGCCAAAATGGAGGCTCTAGACCCTTCCAGAGCTGAGATATGGAAACTCAAAATTTCGACCAGAAAAAAAAAACGACAGTGTTACCCCTTACGTTTTTTTTGGGGGGCGAAAAATTAAGTATCCCCAATTTTCCCGAAACTCTGGATTATGATAGAGGGCCATGAGACTTAGACCTGAGTGCAAAAATGGAGGCTCTAGACCCTTCCAGAGCTGAGAAATGGAAACTCAAAGTTTCGACCAGAAAAAAAAAACGACAGTGTTACCCCTTACGTTTTTTTTTTGGGCGAAAAATTAAGTATCCCCAATTTTCTCGAATCTCTGGATTATGATAGAGGGCCATGAGACTTAGACCTGAGTGCAAAAATGGAGGCTCTAGACCCTTCCAGAGCTGAGATATGGAAACTCAAAATTTCGACCAGAAAAAAAAACGACAGTGTTACCCCTTACGTTTTTTTTTTTTGGGGCGAAAAATTAAGTATCCCCAATTTTCTCGTAACTCTGGATTATGATAGAGGGCCATGAGACTTAGACCTGAGTGCAAAAATGGAGGCTCTAGACCCTTCCAGAGCTGAGATATGGAAACTCAAAATTTCGACCAGAAAAAAAAAACGACAGTGTTACCCCTTACGTTTTTTTGGGGGGCGAAAAATTAAGTATCCCCAATTTTCCCGAAACTCTGGATTATGATAGAGGGCCAAGAGACTTAGACCTGAGTGCAAAAATGGAGACTCTAGACCCTTCTAGAGCTGAGATATGGAAACTCAAAATTTCGACCAGAAAAAAAAACGACAGTGTTACCCCTTACGTTTTTTTTTTTTGGGGTGAAAAATTAAGTATCCCCAATTTTCTCGTAACTCTGGATTATGATAGAGGGCCATGAGACTTAGACCTGAGTGCAAAAATGGAGGCTCTAGACCCTTCCAGAGCTGAGATATGGAAACTCAAAATTTCGACCAGAAAAAAAAAACGACAGTGTTACCCCTTACGTTTTTTTTGGGGGGCGAAAAATTAAGTATCCCCAATTTTCCCGAAACTCTGGATTATGATAGAGGGCCATGAGACTTAGACCTGAGTGCAAAAATGGAGGCTCTAGACCCTTCTAGAGCTGAGATATGGAAACTCAAAATTTCGACCAGAAAAAAAAAACGACAGTGTTACCCCTTACGTTTTTTTTGGGGGGCGAAAAATTAAGTATCCCCAATTTTCCCGAAACTCTGGATTATGATAGAGGGCCATGAGACTTAGACCTGAGTGCAAAAATGGAGGCTCTAGACCCTTCCAGAGCTGAGATATGGAAACTCAAAATTTCGACCAGAAAAAAAAACGACAGTGTTACCCCTTACGTTTTTTTTTTTTTGGGCGAAAAATTAAGTATCCCCAATCTTCTTGAAACTCTGGATTATGATAGAGGGCCATGAGACTTAGACCTGAGTGCAAAAATGGAGGCTCTAGACCCTTCCAGAGCTGAGATATGGAAACTAAAAAAATTTCAACCAGAAAAAAAAACGACAGTGTTACCCCTTACGTTTTTTTTTTGGGGGCGAAAAATTAAGTATCCCCAATTTTCCTGAAACTCTGGATTATGATAGAGGGCCATGAGACTTAGACCTGAGTGCAAAAATGGAGGCTCTAGACCCTTCCAGAGCTGAGATATGGAAACTCAAAATTTCAACCAGAAAAAAAAACGACAGTGTTACCCCTTACGTTTTTTTTGGGGGGGGGCGAAAAATTAAGTATCCCCAATTTTCTCGAAACTCTGGATTATGATAGAGGGCCATGAGACTTAGACCTGAGTGCAAAAATGGAGGCTCTAGACCCTTCCAGAGCTGAGATATGGAAACTCAAAATTTCGACCAGAAAAAAAAACGACAGTGTTACCCCTTACGTTTTTTTTTTGGGGCGAAAAATTAAGTATCCCTAATTTTCTCGAAACTCTGGATTATGATAGAGGGCCATGAGACTTAGACCTGAGTGCAAAAATGGAGGCTCTAGACCCTTCCTGAGCTGAGATATCGAAAATCAAAATTTCGACCAGAAAAAAAAACGACAGTGTTACCCCTTACGTTTTTTTTTTGGGCGAAAAATTAAGTATCCCCAATCTTCTCAAAACTCTGGATCCTGATAGAGGGCCATGAGACTTAGACCTGAGTGCAACAATGGAGGCTCTAGACCCTTCCAGAGCTGAGATATCGAAACTCAAAATTTCGACCAGAAAAAAAAATGACAGTGTTACCCCTTACGTTTTTTTTTTGGGGGCGAAAAATTAAGTATCCCCAATCTTCTCAAAACTCTGGATTCTGATAGAGGGCCATGAGACTTAAACCTGAGTGTAAAAATGGAGGCTCTAGACCCTTCCTGAGCTGAGATATGGAAACTCAAAATTTCGACCAGAAAAAAAAAACGACAGTGTTACCCCTTACGTTTTTTTTGGGGGGCGAAAAATTAAGTATCCCCAATTTTCCCGAAACTCTGGATTATGATAGAGGGCCATGAGACTTAGACCTGAGTGCAAAAATGGAGACTCTAGACCCTTCTAGAGCTGAGATATGGAAACTCAAAATTTCGACCAGAAAAAAAAACGACAGTGTTACCCCTTACGTTTTTTTTTTTTGGGGTGAAAAATTAAGTATCCCCAATTTTCTCGTAACTCTGGATTATGATAGAGGGCCATGAGACTTAGACCTGAGTGCAAAAATGGAGGCTCTAGACCCTTCCAGAGCTGAGATATGGAAACTCAAAATTTCGACCAGAAAAAAAAAACGACAGTGTTACCCCTTACGTTTTTTTTGGGGGGCGAAAAATTAAGTATCCCCAATTTTCCCGAAACTCTGGATTATGATAGAGGGCCATGAGACTTAGACCTGAGTGCAAAAATGGAGGCTCTAGACCCTTCTAGAGCTGAGATATGGAAACTCAAAATTTCGACCAGAAAAAAAAAACGACAGTGTTACCCCTTACGTTTTTTTTGGGGGGCGAAAAATTAAGTATCCCCAATTTTCCCGAAACTCTGGATTATGATAGAGGGCCATGAGACTTAGACCTGAGTGCAAAAATGGAGGCTCTAGACCCTTCCAGAGCTGAGATATGGAAACTCAAAATTTCGACCAGAAAAAAAAACGACAGTGTTACCCCTTACGTTTTTTTTTTTTTGGGCGAAAAATTAAGTATCCCCAATCTTCTTGAAACTCTGGATTATGATAGAGGGCCATGAGACTTAGACCTGAGTGCAAAAATGGAGGCTCTAGACCCTTCCAGAGCTGAGATATGGAAACTAAAAAAATTTCAACCAGAAAAAAAAACGACAGTGTTACCCCTTACGTTTTTTTTTGGGGGGCGAAAAATTAAGTATCCCCAATTTTCCTGAAACTCTGGATTATGATAGAGGGCCATGAGACTTAGACCTGAGTGCAAAAATGGAGGCTCTAGACCCTTCCAGAGCTGAGATATGGAAACTCAAAATTTCAACCAGAAAAAAAAACGACAGTGTTACCCCTTACGTTTTTTTTGGGGGGGGGCGAAAAATTAAGTATCTCCAATTTTCTCGAAACTCTGGATTATGATAGAGGGCCATGAGACTTAGACCTGAGTGCAAAAATGGAGGCTCTAGACCCTTCCAGAGCTGAGATATGGAAACTCAAAATTTCGACCAGAAAAAAAAACGACAGTGTTACCCCTTACGTTTTTTTTTTGGGGCGAAAAATTAAGTATCCCTAATTTTCTCGAAACTCTGGATTATGATAGAGGGCCATGAGACTTAGACCTGAGTGCAAAAATGGAGGCTCTAGACCCTTCCTGAGCTGAGATATCGAAAATCAAAATTTCGACCAGAAAAAAAAACGACAGTGTTACCCCTTACGTTTTTTTTTTGGGCGAAAAATTAAGTATCCCCAATCTTCTCAAAACTCTGGATCCTGATAGAGGGCCATGAGACTTAGACCTGAGTGCAACAATGGAGGCTCTAGACCCTTCCAGAGCTGAGATATCGAAACTCAAAATTTCGACCAGAAAAAAAAATGACAGTGTTACCCCTTACGTTTTTTTTTTGGGGGCGAAAAATTAAGTATCCCCAATCTTCTCAAAACTCTGGATTCTGATAGAGGGCCATGAGACTTAAACCTGAGTGTAAAAATGGAGGCTCTAGACCCTTCCTGAGCTGAGATATGGAAACTCAAAATTTCGACCAGAAAAAAAAAACGACAGTGTTACCCCTTACGTTTTTTTTGGGGGGCGAAAAATTAAGTATCCCCAATTTTCCCGAAACTCTGGATTATGATAGAGGGCCATGAGACTTAGACCTGAGTGCAAAAATGGAGACTCTAGACCCTTCTAGAGCTGAGATATGGAAACTCAAAATTTCGACCAGAAAAAAAAACGACAGTGTTACCCCTTACGTTTTTTTTTTTTGGGGTGAAAAATTAAGTATCCCCAATTTTCTCGTAACTCTGGATTATGATAGAGGGCCATGAGACTTAGACCTGAGTGCAAAAATGGAGGCTCTAGACCCTTCCAGAGCTGAGATATGGAAACTCAAAATTTCGACCAGAAAAAAAAAACGACAGTGTTACCCCTTACGTTTTTTTTGGGGGGCGAAAAATTAAGTATCCCCAATTTTCCCGAAACTCTGGATTATGATAGAGGGCCATGAGACTTAGACCTGAGTGCAAAAATGGAGGCTCTAGACCCTTCTAGAGCTGAGATATGGAAACTCAAAATTTCGACCAGAAAAAAAAAACGACAGTGTTACCCCTTACGTTTTTTTTGGGGGGCGAAAAATTAAGTATCCCCAATTTTCCCGAAACTCTGGATTATGATAGAGGGCCATGAGACTTAGACCTGAGTGCAAAAATGGAGGCTCTAGACCCTTCCAGAGCTGAGATATGGAAACTCAAAATTTCGACCAGAAAAAAAAACGACAGTGTTACCCCTTACGTTTTTTTTTTTTTGGGCGAAAAATTAAGTATCCCCAATCTTCTTGAAACTCTGGATTATGATAGAGGGCCATGAGACTTAGACCTGAGTGCAAAAATGGAGGCTCTAGACCCTTCCAGAGCTGAGATATGGAAACTAAAAAAATTTCAACCAGAAAAAAAAACGACAGTGTTACCCCTTACGTTTTTTTTTTGGGGGCGAAAAATTAAGTATCCCCAATTTTCCTGAAACTCTGGATTATGATAGAGGGCCATGAGACTTAGACCTGAGTGCAAAAATGGAGGCTCTAGACCCTTCCAGAGCTGAGATATGGAAACTCAAAATTTCAACCAGAAAAAAAAACGACAGTGTTACCCCTTACGTTTTTTTTGGGGGGGGGCGAAAAATTAAGTATCTCCAATTTTCTCGAAACTCTGGATTATGATAGAGGGCCATGAGACTTAGACCTGAGTGCAAAAATGGAGGCTCTAGACCCTTCCAGAGCTGAGATATGGAAACTCAAAATTTCGACCAGAAAAAAAAACGACAGTGTTACCCCTTACGTTTTTTTTTTGGGGCGAAAAATTAAGTATCCCTAATTTTCTCGAAACTCTGGATTATGATAGAGGGCCATGAGACTTAGACCTGAGTGCAAAAATGGAGGCTCTAGACCCTTCCTGAGCTGAGATATCGAAAATCAAAATTTCGACCAGAAAAAAAAACGACAGTGTTACCCCTTACGTTTTTTTTTTGGGCGAAAAATTAAGTATCCCCAATCTTCTCAAAACTCTGGATCCTGATAGAGGGCCATGAGACTTAGACCTGAGTGCAACAATGGAGGCTCTAGACCCTTCCAGAGCTGAGATATCGAAACTCAAAATTTCGACCAGAAAAAAAAATGACAGTGTTACCCCTTACGTTTTTTTTTGGGGGGCGAAAAATTAAGTATCCCCAATCTTCTCAAAACTCTGGATTCTGATAGAGGGCCATGAGACTTAAACCTGAGTGTAAAAATGGAGGCTCTAGACCCTTCCTGAGCTGAGATATCGAAAATCAAAATTTCGACAAGAAAAAAAAACGACAGTGTTACCCCTTACGTTTTTTTTTTTTGGGCGAAAAATTAAGTATCCCCAATCTTCTCAAAACTCTGGATCCTGATAGAGGGCCATGAGACTTAGACCTGAGTGCAACAATGGAAGCTCTAGACCCTTCCAGAGCTGAGATATCGAAACTAAAAATTTCGACCAGAAAAAAAAAACGACAGTGTTACCCCTTACGTTTTTTTTTTGGGGGCGAAAAATTAAGTATCCCCAATCATCTCAAAACTCTGGATTCTGATAGAGGGCCATGAGACTTAGACCTGAGTGCAAAAATGGAGGCTCTAGACCCTTCCAGAGCTGAGATATGGAAACTCAAAATTTCGACCAGAAAAAAAAACGACAGTGTTACCCCTTACGTTTTTTTTTTTGGGGTGAAAAATTAAGTATCCCCAATTTTCTCGTAACTCTGGATTATGATAGAGGGCCATGAGACTTAGACCTGAGTGCAAAAATGGAGGCTCTAGACCCTTCCGGAGCTGAGATATGGAAACTCAAAATTTCGACCAGAAAAAAAAAAACGACAGTGTTACCCCTTACGTTTTTTTTGGGGGGCGAAAAATTAAGTATCCCCAATTTTCCCGAAACTCTGGATTGTGATAGAGGGCCATGAGACTTAGACCTGAGTGCAAAAATGGAGGCTCTAGACCCTTCTAGAGCTGAGATATGGAAACTCAAAATTTCGACCAGAAAAAAAAGAAACGACAGTGTTACCCCTTACGTTTTTTTTGGGGGGTGAAAAATTAAGTATCCCCAATTTTCTCGAATCTCTGGATTATGATAGAGGGCCATGAGACTTAGACCTGAGTGCAAAAATGGAGGCTCTAGACCCTTCCAGAGCTGAGATATGGAAACTCAAAATTTCGACCAGAAAAAAAAACGACAGTGTTACCCCTTACGTTTTTTTTTTTTGGGGTGAAAAATTAAGTATCCCCAATTTTCTCGTAACTCTGGATTATGATAGAGGGCCATGAGACTTAGACCTGAGTGCAAAAATGGAGGCTCTAGACCCTTCCTGAGCTGAGATATGGAAACTCAAAATTTCGACCAGAAAAAAAAACGACAGTGTTACCCCTTACGTTTTTTTTTTTGGGCGAAAAATTAAGTATCCCCAATTTTCTCGAATCTCTGGATTATGATAGAGGGCCATGAGACTTAGACCTGAGTGCAAAAATGGAGGCTCTAGACCCTTCCAGAGCTGAGATATGGAAACTCAAAATTTCGACCAGAAAAAAAACGACAGTGTTACCCCTTACGTTTTTTTTTTGGGGGTGAAAAATTAAGTATCCCCAATTTTCTCGTAACTCTGGATTATGATAGAGGGCCATGAGACTTAGACCTGAGTGCAAAAATGGAGGCTCTAGACCCTTCCAGAGCTGAGATATGGAAACTCAAAATTTCGACCAGAAAAAAAAAACGACAGTGTTACCCCTTACGTTTTTTTTGGGGGGCGAAAAATTAAGTATCCCCAATTTTCCCGAAACTCTGGATTATGATAGAGGGCCATGAGACTTAGACCTGAGTGCAAAAATGGAGGCTCTAGACCCTTCCAGAGCTGAGAAATGGAAACTCAAAGTTTCGACCAGAAAAAAAAAACGACAGTGTTACCCCTTACGTTTTTTTTTTTGGGCGAAAAATTAAGTATCCCCAATTTTCTCGAATCTCTGGATTATGATAGAGGGCCATGAGACTTAGACCTGAGTGCAAAAATGGAGGCTCTAGACCCTTCCAGAGCTGAGATATGGAAACTCAAAATTTCGACCAGAAAAAAAAACGACAGTGTTACCCCTTACGTTTTTTTTTTTTGGGCGAAAAATTAAGTATCCCCAATTTTCTCGTAACTCTGGATTATGATAGAGGGCCATGAGACTTAGACCTGAGTGCAAAAATGGAGGCTCTAGACCCTTCCAGAGCTGAGATATGGAAACTCAAAATTTCAACCAGAAAAAAAAAACGACAGTGTTACCCCTTACGTTTTTTTTGGGGGGCGAAAAATTAAGTATCCCCAATTTTCCCGAAACTCTGGATTATGATAGAGGGCCATGAGACTTAGACCTGAGTGCAAAAATGGAGGCTCTAGACCCTTCCAGAGCTGAGATATGGAAACTCAAAATTTCGACCAGAAAAAAAAAACGACAGTGTTACCCCTTACGTTTTTTTTGGGGGGCGAAAAATTAAGTATCCCCAATTTTCCCGAAACTCTGGATTATGATAGAGGGCCATGAGACTTAGACCTGAGTGCAAAAATGGAGGCTCTAGACCCTTCCAGAGCTGAGATATGGAAACTCAAAAATTCAACCAGAAAAAAAAACGACAGTGTTACCCCTTACGTTTTTTTTTTTGGGGCGAAAAATTAAGTATCCCCAATTTTCCTGAAACTCTGGATTATGATAGAGGGCCATGAGACTTAGACCTGAGTGCAAAAATGGAGGCTCTAGACCCTTCCAGAGCTGAGATATGGAAACTCAAAATTTCAACCAGAAAAAAAAACGACAGTGTTACCCCTTACGTTTTTTTTGGGGGGGGCGAAAAATTAAGTATCCCCTATTTTCTCGAAACTCTGGATTATGATAGAGGGCCATGAGACTTAGACCTGAGTGCAAAAATGGAGGCTCTAGACCCTTCCAGAGCTGAGATATGGAAACTCAAAATTTTAACCAGAAAAAAAACGACAGTGTTACCCCTTACGTTTTTTTGGGGGGGGGCGAAAAATTAAGTATCCCCAATTTTCTCGAAACTCTGGATTATGATAGAGGGCCATGAGACTTAGACCTGAGTGCCAAAATGGAGGCTCTAGACCCTTCCAGAGCTGAGATATGGAAACTCAAAATTTCGACCAGAAAAAAAAAACGACAGTGTTACCCCTTACGTTTTTTTTGGGGGGCGAAAAATTAAGTATCCCCAATTTTCCCGAAACTCTGGATTATGATAGAGGGCCATGAGACTTAGACCTGAGTGCAAAAATGGAGGCTCTAGACCCTTCCAGAGCTGAGAAATGGAAACTCAAAGTTTCGACCAGAAAAAAAAAACGACAGTGTTACCCCTTACGTTTTTTTTTTGGGCGAAAAATTAAGTATCCCCAATTTTCTCGAATCTCTGGATTATGATAGAGGGCCATGAGACTTAGACCTGAGTGCAAAAATGGAGGCTCTAGACCCTTCCAGAGCTGAGATATGGAAACTCAAAATTTCGACCAGAAAAAAAAACGACAGTGTTACCCCTTACGTTTTTTTTTTTTGGGGCGAAAAATTAAGTATCCCCAATTTTCTCGTAACTCTGGATTATGATAGAGGGCCATGAGACTTAGACCTGAGTGCAAAAATGGAGGCTCTAGACCCTTCCAGAGCTGAGATATGGAAACTCAAAATTTCGACCAGAAAAAAAAAACGACAGTGTTACCCCTTACGTTTTTTTTGGGGGGCGAAAAATTAAGTATCCCCAATTTTCCCGAAACTCTGGATTATGATAGAGGGCCATGAGACTTAGACCTGAGTGCAAAAATGGAGACTCTAGACCCTTCTAGAGCTGAGATATGGAAACTCAAAATTTCGACCAGAAAAAAAAACGACAGTGTTACCCCTTACGTTTTTTTTGGGGGGAGGCGAAAAATTAAGTATCCCCAATCTTCTTGAAACTCTGGATTATGATAGAGGGCCATGAGACTTAGACCTGAGTGCAAAAATGGAGGCTCTAGACCCTTCCAGAGCTGAGATATGGAAACTAAAAAAATTTCAACCAGAAAAAAAAACGACAGTGTTACCCCTTACGTTTTTTTTTTGGGGGCGAAAAATTAAGTATCCCCAATTTTCCTGAAACTCTGGATTATGATAGAGGGCCATGAGACTTAGACCTGAGTGCAAAAATGGAGGCTCTAGACCCTTCCAGAGCTGAGATATGGAAACTCAAAATTTCAACCAGAAAAAAAAACGACAGTGTTACCCCTTACGTTTTTTTTGGGGGGGGGCGAAAAATTAAGTATCCCCAATTTTCTCGAAACTCTGGATTATGATAGAGGGCCATGAGACTTAGACCTGAGTGCAAAAATGGAGGCTCTAGACCCTTCCAGAGCTGAGATATGGAAACTCAAAATTTCGACCAGAAAAAAAAACGACAGTGTTACCCCTTACGTTTTTTTTTTGGGGCGAAAAATTAAGTATCCCTAATTTTCTCGAAACTCTGGATTATGATAGAGGGCCATGAGACTTAGACCTGAGTGCAAAAATGGAGGCTCTAGACCCTTCCTGAGCTGAGATATCGAAAATCAAAATTTCGACCAGAAAAAAAAACGACAGTGTTACCCCTTACGTTTTTTTTTTGGGCGAAAAATTAAGTATCCCCAATCTTCTCAAAACTCTGGATCCTGATAGAGGGCCATGAGACTTAGACCTGAGTGCAACAATGGAGGCTCTAGACCCTTCCAGAGCTGAGATATCGAAACTCAAAATTTCGACCAGAAAAAAAAATGACAGTGTTACCCCTTACGTTTTTTTTTGGGGGGCGAAAAATTAAGTATCCCCAATCTTCTCAAAACTCTGGATTCTGATAGAGGGCCATGAGACTTAAACCTGAGTGTAAAAATGGAGGCTCTAGACCCTTCCTGAGCTGAGATATGGAAACTCAAAATTTCGACCAGAAAAAAAAAACGACAGTGTTACCCCTTACGTTTTTTTTGGGGGGCGAAAAATTAAGTATCCCCAATTTTCCCGAAACTCTGGATTATGATAGAGGGCCATGAGACTTAGACCTGAGTGCAAAAATGGAGACTCTAGACCCTTCTAGAGCTGAGATATGGAAACTCAAAATTTCGACCAGAAAAAAAAACGACAGTGTTACCCCTTACGTTTTTTTTTTTTGGGGTGAAAAATTAAGTATCCCCAATTTTCTCGTAACTCTGGATTATGATAGAGGGCCATGAGACTTAGACCTGAGTGCAAAAATGGAGGCTCTAGACCCTTCCAGAGCTGAGATATGGAAACTCAAAATTTCGACCAGAAAAAAAAAACGACAGTGTTACCCCTTACGTTTTTTTTGGGGGGCGAAAAATTAAGTATCCCCAATTTTCCCGAAACTCTGGATTATGATAGAGGGCCATGAGACTTAGACCTGAGTGCAAAAATGGAGGCTCTAGACCCTTCTAGAGCTGAGATATGGAAACTCAAAATTTCGACCAGAAAAAAAAAACGACAGTGTTACCCCTTACGTTTTTTTTGGGGGGCGAAAAATTAAGTATCCCCAATTTTCCCGAAACTCTGGATTATGATAGAGGGCCATGAGACTTAGACCTGAGTGCAAAAATGGAGGCTCTAGACCCTTCCAGAGCTGAGATATGGAAACTCAAAATTTCGACCAGAAAAAAAAACGACAGTGTTACCCCTTACGTTTTTTTTTTTTGGGCGAAAAATTAAGTATCCCCAATCTTCTTGAAACTCTGGATTATGATAGAGGGCCATGAGACTTAGACCTGAGTGCAAAAATGGAGGCTCTAGACCCTTCCAGAGCTGAGATATGGAAACTAAAAAAATTTCAACCAGAAAAAAAAACGACAGTGTTACCCCTTACGTTTTTTTTTGGGGGCGAAAAATTAAGTATCCCCAATTTTCCTGAAACTCTGGATTATGATAGAGGGCCATGAGACTTAGACCTGAGTGCAAAAATGGAGGCTCTAGACCCTTCCAGAGCTGAGATATGGAAACTCAAAATTTCAACCAGAAAAAAAAACGACAGTGTTACCCCTTACGTTTTTTTTGGGGGGGGGCGAAAAATTAAGTATCCCCAATTTTCTCGAAACTCTGGATTATGATAGAGGGCCATGAGACTTAGACCTGAGTGCAAAAATGGAGGCTCTAGACCCTTCCAGAGCTGAGATATGGAAACTCAAAATTTCGACCAGAAAAAAAAACGACAGTGTTACCCCTTACGTTTTTTTTTTGGGGCGAAAAATTAAGTATCCCTAATTTTCTCGAAACTCTGGATTATGATAGAGGGCCATGAGACTTAGACCTGAGTGCAAAAATGGAGGCTCTAGACCCTTCCTGAGCTGAGATATCGAAAATCAAAATTTCGACCAGAAAAAAAAACGACAGTGTTACCCCTTACGTTTTTTTTTTGGGCGAAAAATTAAGTATCCCCAATCTTCTCAAAACTCTGGATCCTGATAGAGGGCCATGAGACTTAGACCTGAGTGCAACAATGGAGGCTCTAGACCCTTCCAGAGCTGAGATATCGAAACTCAAAATTTCGACCAGAAAAAAAAATGACAGTGTTACCCCTTACGTTTTTTTTTGGGGGGCGAAAAATTAAGTATCCCCAATCTTCTCAAAACTCTGGATTCTGGTAGAGGGCCATGAGACTTAAACCTGAGTGTAAAAATGGAGGCTCTAGACCCTTCCTGAGCTGAGATATCGAAAATCAAAATTTCGACAAGAAAAAAAAACGACAGTGTTACCCCTTACGTTTTTTTTTTTTGGGCGAAAAATTAAGTATCCCCAATCTTCTCAAAACTCTGGATCCTGATAGAGGGCCATGAGACTTAGACCTGAGTGCAACAATGGAAGCTCTAGACCCTTCCAGAGCTGAGATATCGAAACTAAAAATTTCGACCAGAAAAAAAAAACGACAGTGTTACCCCTTACGTTTTTTTTTTGGGGGCGAAAAATTAAGTATCCCCAATCATCTCAAAACTCTGGATTCTGATAGAGGGCCATGAGACTTAGACCTGAGTGCAAAAATGGAGGCTCTAGACCCTTCCAGAGCTGAGATATGGAAACTCAAAATTTCGACCAGAAAAAAAAACGACAGTGTTACCCCTTACGTTTTTTTTTTTGGGGTGAAAAATTAAGTATCCCCAATTTTCTCGTAACTCTGGATTATGATAGAGGGCCATGAGACTTAGACCTGAGTGCAAAAATGGAGGCTCTAGACCCTTCCGGAGCTGAGATATGGAAACTCAAAATTTCGACCAGAAAAAAAAAAACGACAGTGTTACCCCTTACGTTTTTTTTGGGGGGCGAAAAATTAAGTATCCCCAATTTTCCCGAAACTCTGGATTGTGATAGAGGGCCATGAGACTTAGACCTGAGTGCAAAAATGGAGGCTCTAGACCCTTCTAGAGCTGAGATATGGAAACTCAAAATTTCGACCAGAAAAAAAAGAAACGACAGTGTTACCCCTTACGTTTTTTTTGGGGGGTGAAAAATTAAGTATCCCCAATTTTCTCGAATCTCTGGATTATGATAGAGGGCCATGAGACTTAGACCTGAGTGCAAAAATGGAGGCTCTAGACCCTTCCAGAGCTGAGATATGGAAACTCAAAATTTCGACCAGAAAAAAAAACGACAGTGTTACCCCTTACGTTTTTTTTTTTTGGGGTGAAAAATTAAGTATCCCCAATTTTCTCGTAACTCTGGATTATGATAGAGGGCCATGAGACTTAGACCTGAGTGCAAAAATGGAGGCTCTAGACCCTTCCAGAGCTGAGATATGGAAACTCAAAATTTCGACCAGAAAAAAAAAACGACAGTGTTACCCCTTACGTTTTTTTTGGGGGGCGAAAAATTAAGTATCCCCAATTTTCCCGAAACTCTGGATTATGATAGAGGGCCATGAGACTTAGACCTGAGTGCAAAAATGGAGGCTCTAGACCCTTCTAGAGCTGAGATATGGAAACTCAAAATTTCGACCAGAAAAAAAAAAACGACAGTGTTACCCCTTACGTTTTTTTTGGGGGGCGAAAAATTAAGTATCCCCAATTTTCCCGAAACTCTGGATTATGATAGAGGGCCATGAGACTTAGACCTGAGTGCAAAAATGGAGGCTCTAGACCCTTCCAGAGCTGAGATATGGAAACTCAAAATTTCGACCAGAAAAAAAAACGACAGTGTTACCCCTTACGTTTTTTTTGGGGGGCGAAAAATTAAGTATCCCCAATTTTCCCGAAACTCTGGATTATGATAGAGGGCCATGAGACTTAGACCTGAGTGCAAAAATGGAGGCTCTAGACCCTTCCAGAGCTGAGATATGGAAACTCAAAATTTCAACCAGAAAAAAAAAACGACAGTGTTACCCCTTACGTTTTTTTTGGGGGGGGCGAAAAATTAAGTATCCCCAATTTTCTCGAAACTCTGGATTATGATAGAGGGCCATGAGACTTAGACCTGAGTGCAAAAATGGAGGCTCTAGACCCTTCCAGAGCTGAGATATGGAAACTCAAAATTTCGACCAGAAAAAAAAACGACAGTGTTACCCCTTACGTTTTTTTTTTGGGGCGAAAAATTAAGTATCCCTAATTTTCTCGAAACTCTGGATTATGATAGAGGGCCATGAGACTTAGACCTGAGTGCAAAAATGGAGGCTCTAGACCCTTCCTGAGCTGAGATATCGAAAATCAAAATTTCGACCAGAAAAAAAAACGACAGTGTTACCCCTTACGTTTTTTTTTTTGGGCGAAAAATTAAGTATCCCCAATCTTCTCAAAACTCTGGATCCTGATAGAGGGCCATGAGACTTAGACCTGAGTGCAACAATGGAAGCTCTAGACCCTTCCAGAGCTGAGATATCGAAACTAAAAATTTCGACCAGAAAAAAAAAAACGACAGTGTTACCCCTCACGTTTTTTTTTTGGGGGGCGAAAAATTAAGTATCCCCAATCATCTCAAAACTCTGGATTCTGATAGAGGGCCATGAGACTTAGACCTGAGTGCAAAAATGGAGGCTCTAGACCCTTCCAGAGCTGAGATATCGAAACTCAAAATTTCGACCAGAAAAAAAAACGACAGTGTTACCCCTCACGTTTTTTTTTTTGGGCGAAAAATTAAGTATCCCCAATCTTCTCAAAACTCTGGATTCTGATAGAGGGCCATGAGACTTAAACCTGAGTGCAAAAATGGAGGCTCTAGACCCTTCCTGAGCTGAGATATCGAAAATCAAAATTTCGACAAGAAAAAAAAAACACAGTGTTACCCCTTACGTTTTTTTTTTTTGGGCGAAAAATTAAGTATCCCCAATCTTCTCAAAACTCTGGATTCTGATAGAGGAACATGAGACTTAAACCTGAGCGCAAAAATGGAGGCTCTAGACTCTTCCTGAGCTGAGATATCGAAAATCAAAATTTCGACCAGAAAAAAAAACGACAGTGTTACCCCTTACGTTTTTTTTTTTTGGGTGAAAAATTAAGTATCCCCAATCATCTCAAAACTCTGGATTCTGATAGAGGGCCATGAGACTTAAACCTGAGTGCAAAAAAGGAGGCTCTAGACCCTTCCTGAGCTGAGATATCGAAAATCAAAATTTAGACAAGAAAAAAAAACGACAGTGTTACCCCTTACGTTTTTTTTTTTGGGCGAAAAATTAAGTATCCCCAATCTTCTCAAAACTCTGGATTATGATAGAGGGCCATGAGACTTAGACCTGAGTGCAACAATGGAGGCTCTAGACCTTTCCAGAGCTGAGATATCGAAACTCAAAATTTCGACCAGAAAAAAAAACGACAGTGTTACCCCTTACGTTTTTTTTGGGGGGGCGAAAAATTAAGTATCCCCAATCATCTCAAAACTCTGGATTCTGATAGAGGGCCATGAGACTTAAACCTGAGTGCAAAAATGGAGGCTCTAGACTCTTCCTGAGCTGAGATATCGAAAATCAAAATTTCGACAAGAAAAAAAAACGACAGTGTTACGCCTTACGTTTTTTTTGGGGGGCGGAAAATTAAGTTTCTTCAATCTTCTTGAAACTCTGGATTCTGATAGAGGACCATAAGACTTATACTTGAGTGCAAAAATGTAGGCTCTAGACCCTTCCAGAGCTGAGATATCGAAACTCAAATTTTTGACCCGAAAAAAACCCGACAGTGTAACCCCTTACGTTTTTTTTTTTTGGGCGAAAAATTAAGTATCCCCAATCTTCTCAAAACTCTGGATTCTGATAGAGGGCCATGAGACTTAAACCTGTGTGCAAAAATGGAGGCTCTAGACCCTTCCTGAGCTGAGATATCGAAAATCAAAATTTCGACAAGAAAAAAAAATGACAGTGTTACCCCTTACGTTTTTTTTTTTGGGGCGAAAAATTAAGTATCCCCAATCTTCTCAAAACTCTGGATCCTGATAGAGGGCCATGAGACTTAGACCTGAGTGCAACAATGGAGGCTCTAGACCCTTCCAGAGCTGAGATATCGAAACTCAAAATTTCGACCAGAAAAAAAAATGACAGTGTTACCCCTTACGTTTTTTTTTTTTTTGGGCGAAAAATTAAGTATCCCCAATCTTCTCAAAACTCTGGATTCTGATAGAGGGCCATGAGACTTAAACCTGAGTGTAAAAATGGAGGCTCTAGACCCTTCCTGAGCTGAGATATCGAAAATCAAAATTTCGACAAGAAAAAAAAACGACAGTGTTACCCCTTACGTTTTTTTTTTTGGGCGAAAAAATAAGTATCCCCAATCTTCTCAAAACTCTGGATCCTGATAGAGGGCCATGAGACTTAGACCTGAGTGCAACAATGGAAGCTCTAGACCCTTCCAGAGCTGAGATATCGAAACTCAAAATTTCGACCAGAAAAAAAAACGACAGTGTTACCCCTTACGTTTTTTTTTTGGGGCGAAAAATTAAGTATCCCCAATCATCTCAAAACTCTGGATTCTGATAGAGGGCCATGAGACTTAGACCTGAGTGCAAAAATGGAGGCTCTAGACCCTTCCAGAGCTGAGATATCGAAACTCAAAATTTCGACCAGAAAAAAAAACGACAGTGTTACCCCTTACGTTTTTTTTTTTTGGGCGAAAAATTAAGTATCCCCAATCTTCTCAAAACTCTGGATTCTGATAGAGGGCCATGAGACTTAAACCTGAGTGCAAAAATGGAGGCTCTAGACTCTTCCTGAGCGGAGATATCGAAAATCAAAATTTCGACAAGAAAAAAAACGACAGTGTTACCCCTTGCGTTTTTTTTGGGGGGCGGAAAATTAAGTTTCTTCAATCTTCTTGAAACTCTGGATTCTGATAGAGGGCCATAAGACTTATACTTGAGTGCAAAAATGGAGGCTCTAGACCCTTCCAGAGCTGAGATATCGAAACTCAAATTTTTGACCCGAAAAAAAACCGACAGTGTTACCCCTTACGTTTTTTTTTTTGGGCGAAAAATTAAGTATCCCCAATCTTCTCAAAACTCTGGATTCTGATAGAGGGCCATGAGACTTAAACCTGAGTGCAAAAATGGAGGCTCTAGACCCTTCCAGAGCTGAGATATCGAAACTCAAAATTTCGACCAGAAAAAAAAACGACAGTGTTACCCCTTACGTTTTTTTTTTTTTGGGCGAAAAATTAAGTATCCCCAATCTTCTCAAAACTCTGGATTCTGATAGAGGGCCATGAGACTTAGACCTGAGTGCAAAAATGGAGGCTCTAGACCCTTCCAGAGCTGAGATATCGAAACTCAAAATTTCGACCAGAAAAAAAAACGACCGTGTTACCCCTTACGTTTTTTTTTGGGGGCGAAAAATTAAGTATCCCCAATCTTCTCAAAACTCTGGATTCTGATAGAGGGCCATGAGACTTCAACCTGAGTGCAAAAATGGATGCTCTAGACCCTTCCTGAGCTGAGATATCGAAAATCAAAATTTCGACAAGAAAAAAAAACGACAGTGTTACCCCTTACGTTTTTGTTTTTTTTGGGCGAAAAATTAAGTATCCCCAATCTTCTCAAAACTCTGGATCCTGATAGAGGGCCATGAGACTTAGACCTGAGTGCAAAAATGGAGGCTCTAGACCCTTCCAGAGCTGAGATATCGAAACTCAAAATTTTGACCCGAAAAAAAACGACAGTGTTACCCCTTACGTTTTTTTGGGGGGGTCGAAAAATTAAGTATCCCCAATCATCTCAAAACTCTGGATTCTGATAGAGGGCCATGAGACTTAAACCTGAGTGCAAAAATGGAGGCTCTAGATCCTTCCAGAGCTGAGATATCGAAACTCAAATTTTTGACCCGAAAAAAAAACCGACAGTGTAACCCCTTACGGTTTTTTTTTTTGGGCGAAAAATTAAGTATCCCCAATCTTCTAAAAATTCTGGATTCTGATAGAGGGCCATGAGACTTAGACCTGAGTGCAAAAATGGAGGCTCTAGACCCTTCCAGAGCTGAGATATCGAAACTCAAAATTTCGACCAGAAAAAAAAACGACAGTGTTACCCCTTACGTTTTTTGGGGGGGTCGAAAAATTAAGTATCCCCAATCATCTCAAAACTCTGGATTCTGATAGAGGGCCATGAGACTTAAACCTGAGTGCAAAAATGGAGGCTCTAGACCCTTCCAGAGCTGAGATATCGAAACTCAAATTTTTGACCCGAAAAAAAAAACGACAGTGTAACCCCTTACGGTTTTTTTTTTTGGGCGAAAAATTAAGTATCCCCAATCTTCTCAAAATTCTGGATTCTGATAGAGGGCCATGAGACTTAGACCTGAGTGCAACAATAGAGGCTCTAGACCCTTCCAGAGCTGAGATATCGAAACTCAAAATTTCGACCAGAAAAAAAAACGACAGTGTTACCCCTTTCGTTTTTTTTTTTTTGGGCAAAAAATTAAGTATCCCCAATCTTCTCAAAACTCTGGATTATGATAGAGGGCCATGAGACTTAGACCTGAGTGCAAAAATGGAGGCTCTAGACCCTTCCAGAGGTGAGATATCGAAAATCAAAATTTCGACCAGAAAAAAAACCGACAGTGTTACCCCTTACGTTTTTTTTTTTTGGGCGAAAAATTAAGTATCCCCAATCATCTCAAAACTCTGGATTATGATAGAGGGCCATGAGACTTAGACCTGAGTGCAAAAATGGAGGCTCTAGACCCTTCCAGAGCTGAGATATCGAAACTCAAAATTTCGACCAGAAAAAAAAAACGACAGTGTTACCCCTTTCGTTTTGTTTTTTTTTGGGCGAAAAATTAAGTATCCCCAATCTTCTCAAAACTCTGGATTATGATAGAGGGCCATGAGACTTAGACCTGAGTGCAAAAATGGAGGCTCTAGACCCTTCCACAGCTGAGATATTGAGATATTTATAATGGCATAAACGCCCCGAAAAAAACGACAGTGGTACCCCTTTCGTTTTTTTTTTTTTGGGTTGAAATTTTCAGTTTCTCTGATCTTCTCAAAACTCTGGATTCTGATAGAGGGCATGAGACTTAGACCTGAGTGCAAAAATGCAGGCTTTAGACCCTTCCAGAGCTGATATGTTGAGATCCCACGTAGCATTTATGCCATTATAAAAATAGTGGGTTCGCGGACGGTGGAATTTTGGGATGGCGCTTGGTGCCCTGGACCCCGGGGGGCCTGCTGAGTGCAGTAAAATAGTTTTTATCACGACAGGAACTTTACTTAAAATGTCTATCAAATATACTACCCGAAACCCCATTAAAAGTGCATCCAGCCATCATAAAAGTGCATCTATCCATAAAAAATATATATTAATATAAAATATTTAAAATATTCATTTTTAAGTTGCGCTTTAGATTCAAGGCAAATCCATATGTTTTTGGCCGGAAGTTATTTTACTTTATAAAGTTTCAAATATCGATATTTTTCTTACATCTCCATCTTCCTCATTACTCAACATAAAGTCAACATCATATATATATTAATCAGCTATATGTTCAAGCACTTCAGAACTGTATATTCGGCACATGAAAAAGTTTAAAAAATGTATCTGTGATATATATATACATACATATATATATATTTTATAAAAGAAATTCCAATTAGCATTACTGAAAATGTGACTTCAGTAACAGGCTTTCATACTGTCCATTCTAATGGACAGGCACATTTAAACAAATCCTGATTTAAAACGTGCAATTTTACAGTCGATTTTTAACTTTAATTAATAAGTTCAATCTTTCTATTTTACACACAAACTATGAAATACTGGCAAAAATATATACAAAATTTAAATACACCTTAGAAAATCTTGCTTGCTTCTGTGTTTGGAGTGAAGTGCTGCCATGCTTCTCTTCAATGTAGAGTTTATATATATATATATATATATATATATATATATATATATACATATATATATATACAGTATATATATATATATATATATATATATATATATATATAATTACTACATGCAGAGCTTTACTGGCAATTGATTGGATGACAAACGTCCAATCTCATGGACTGCAGGCTTTAAACTAGGTGAAATGCTCCAGAAGTTAAAAAAAGGGGACTGACATGTGATGTCCATTGTAATGGACATTGTAAAGGACATCCACTGCCTTTATTCTTGCGTGTAGTTTTTTTGTTACTTGTCCATGATGAAAGTGCAGAGCAGTAACTTGCCTATTATTACAATTACTGAACCAAATGTGTGTTAATAAATATAAACAAATAAAAAAAAAACTAACAAAAAAGTACTCAACTATGGTATTACCATGTTTCTAGCTGGAAAACTTTGAAGAACAATATAAATACCATTTATCATGTAAATAAAAAAAACGTAGGATGTTTTATTTTATGTTTAAATGTTAAATCTAATAAATATAACGCGGATTAGACCACGCGGATGTCAAATATAACTGACAGAACAACCGGACCAATCATATCCTCCCTTCACTGCATTAGTCCCGCCTACTGAAGTGACGCTATTACTATATAAAGCATCGCCCCGCCCCTTTACGGCCCTTTCCGTTCACTGACATCGCTGTGTTTGAGGTGCTCGGTTCTTCGCTCGAAGCTAAGGCCTTTGAATCCGGCGACTAGCACCGTCAAATTTAGGCATCCACGTCTGAAACCTTAACCTGCTGAAAGAACAATGGCATCTGTATCCGAGCTCGCCTGTATTTACTCCGCTCTCATCCTCCATGATGATGAAGTAACCGTAACGGTGAGTGTGAGGGGTTTGAGCGCGCGCTGACGGCGCGACATGGACATCCGGGACTCTTGACACTATCTGTGTACAAATGACGCTCATTCATTAATGATTTTAAAAGATTTACATTTGTATATAGGTTAGTTTGTTACTGCACATGTTCAGTGTGTTAATATTAGAACCTAAATAGTGTGTGAAAACAGTTTGAAAGCGTTGTGGTAAAATTGTCGCTCGCGCTGCTTCTTCTCTAAAATTAATCACTTTTTACACGTTATTATTCAGAACAACTTAAGTGATTTACTCTTTAAGTCGTAAAATGTGCGATTGTGACTGTACAGTACAGAGTATTACCACTTTATATTCTTGTACATGCTAATCACACTGCTATTGTAAGTGGCATAATGACCATCTGTTGACCATATACTTTGATTATGAAATGTTTATCATGGTACTTACATCTTACTTTAGGAAGAATGCCGTTGTATCACATGTTCCCACTGTGTTTTTCTTTTTGACAGTGCCATGTTAGCATCTGATTCATCATTGAAGTATTGCACAGCATCCAAATGAAAGCATGAGCTGATGTGTTCTTGATCTGTGTTTCAGGAGGACAAGCTCAATGCCCTGATCAAGGCGGCCGGTGTGAACATCGAGCCCTTCTGGCCTGGTCTCTTCGCTAAGGTGAGTGTATTTCTCAGCCATTGCATCTATAAGATCCATCTAAGAGACGGAAATGGTTAAATGTGGATGTTTGGGAAACATTGCACCTACAGTTGTCAAGTCAGCTCTACAGAGGACCTTAGCATTGTTATTTTAGTGCATCTGCACGTGTCGGAGTGTAAGTGTGATGTTGTGTGTTCAGGCTCTGGCCAGTGTTGACATCGGGAGTCTGATCTGTAATGTTGGAGCCGGTGGAGGAGCCGCTCCTGCCGCTGCCGTTGCTGCCGCTCCTGCAGGAGACGCTCCAGGTAACACACACACACACGCATTCAGACGCTTCACACCTGCATTATGATCTCATTCACACTCTCAACCCCTCTTCTGTTTGCATTACAGCCAAGGTGGAAGAGAAGAAAGAGGAGAAGAAAGAAGAGTCTGAGGAGTCTGATGACGACATGGGCTTCGGTCTTTTCGACTAAAGCAGTTTTTAATAAAAAAAATTGAAACTGTAAATTCTGTTTGTCACTGTTGTTTGGGGTCTAGTTCTGGTTAACGTGTTCACTAGATAAGTCAGATTCACTCCTATAGTTAAAACAGTAGAAATGCTAATAGTAAGTGCAAAAAGTTAATGCATTACTGTCCTATATACTTTCTGGTCAGAAATCAAGACACTAGTTATAGTGTTAAACATGTCCATATGATATGCTTTTTTTTTTGTTAAATATATGTTTAAATCCTTTAAAAGGCCCTTTTTTTTACATGTTTTCAAATTCTATAATAAGCCATTTTTTTGTTAAATATTTAAATTATTAAAAAAGCCATCTTTTGTTAAATATATATTTAAATTATTTAAAAAGCCATTTTATTATGTGTTTTAGTTCTTTAAGACATTTTTTGTTAAATATATATTAAAATTCTTTAAAAACATATTTTTTTAAATATTTAAATTCTTCAAAAAGCCATTTTTGTTAAATATATATTTAAATTATTTAAAAAGTCATTTTTGTTAAATATTTAATTTCTTTAAAAAGCCATTTTTAATATATATTCAAATTCTTTAATAAGACATTTTTTTTGTTAAATATATATAAAAATTCTTTAAAAAGACATATTTTTAAAAAATATTTAAATTCTTCAAAAAGCCATTTTTGTTATACATTTAAATTATTTAAAAAGTCATTTTTGTTAAATATTTAAATTCTTTAAAAAGCCATTTTTAATATATATTCAAATTCTTTAATAAGACATTTTTTGTTAAATATATATTAAAATTCTTTAAGAAAACATTTTTGTTCAATATCTAAATTCTTTAAAAAGCTCTTTTTTTGTTAAATTTATATTTAAATTCTTTAATAAGGGAGTTTTGGTTTCAGACGATCGTTTTCCTTTCCAAACATGGCTCAAATTGTTCATTTTCATAGAGTAAAATTCAACTCTAATGGAATAATTTTAAAACCCTATCATTACCAGTTACTTTAATTATGCAGCCAAAAGAGTGAAATGAAAAGGAATACGAGTCGAGCAGAGATGAGACCAAGACACCTACAGCTAAAGATATCGATAACATTTTATTAGTTAAAAGATCTGTACAGTTGCTTCTTCCTGAGAATAATTTATACCAATGACAACATGGATTTCACGATTGTTCTGTACACAAAAGTCCAAACTCAACGGGGTCGCTTCAACCCTAGTGTGTCTGTGGTAAAAAATAACATGATTTTACAGAATAAAAGTTTTTGGAAATGAAATCAGAAGGCAGCTTTGATTATATCAATTTACCATAATGTGCTTCAAGTGACTGATATGTGACTAATATATTGGCTTCTGTCCCGGACGTGATATGTTACGCTCACGCCAGGGCGCCTTGGTTTTCCTTCTTAAGTTGAGCAGTTTTATTAAAAAAATACGACTGTGGTTTGGCTTTAGAGTCACGGTGAGTTTTGCACACGAAGCCCTGAGTTTCTGAGCCCTCGACTGACGTCTGAGATCACAATATTTGTTGTCTCTCGTATTTGTTGTGGTCCCATGGTCGACCGGAAGGGGAGGGGCTTAGGGTCTCTATGCAAAACAGTGCGTTGATAAGCCTTTGGATTATTGGAGAGTTCCAGTTGCAGGTTTTGAGTAAGACCGACTTCATTTCTGGATACAAAATAAAACGAACTTGACGCTTCTAACGGTTATAAAACAAAAATATGTTCTGCAAATCCTCTCCTGTAAAAATGTTTCTGTAGCTTCAGTCTCGTAAGGTTTAAAGCCGTGTTCCTCGGATGATCCGGTCATGTGGAGGAACTAGAGCGGCCTGTTGAGCGCCAGCATCTTCAGCCGCGCCTGGTCGATGACGTCCAGCAGGTTCTTGGCGTCGACGGCTAGCGCGTGAGCCGCGGTTAGCATCTGCTTCTTGTAGTCTTGCTGTAGACTGGTCAACACGTACTGTTGCGCCAGACGCATCTTACTGATCAGCTCAGCCAGGTCAGAGTTCAGCAGCTTCTGGGCCATCTCGATCTGAGCCAACCCACACACACAGTCAAGTCACATTCATAAATATAGCGCTTTTACCAATATAGACTGTTTGAGAGCAGCTTTATATTGATGACAGGAAACTACAGTAGGAATGTTTTGTACTGTAAAATTAGTAACGCTTTACAATAAGGTTCATTAGTTAATATCATGAGTTCACATTAACTACAAATGACCTGCACATCTTAATTGATGTTCAATTTTGACATTTACTAATACATTATTAAAATCTTGTTAACATTAATTAATGCACTGACATGAACAAACGATGAACAGCTTAATTTTTATTAACAAAGATTAACAAATGTATTGCTCATGGTTACTTGATACATTAACTAATGCTAACTAATGCAACAGCAGAACTAAACTATTATATTTTTGGTCAGATTAGCATCTAATTCTGACCCATTAATGACTTTTGCCTCAATAAACTCCTAATTACTGCTTATTAATAGTTATTTGTTCAGTTTAGGTATTGAGGATTTAGAGATGTAGAATATGATCATGCAGAATAAGGCATTAATATGTGCTTTATAAGCACTTTATAAGCACTATATAATTTAATAATAATAATATTAATACTTTGAGGTTTGCCTTAAATGTAAAGTGCTTTAGAAATAAAATTTATTATTATTAATATTAATAAACAGTCAATATCCTAGTAATATGCATGCTAGTTAATAGTGAGAATTGGACCCTAAACTAAAGTGTTACCATATTTTTTAAATACTATTAAATACTTGATTTTACAGTGAAATATTGCATTAGTAATATTTCTTAATATTTGTATTTACTAATAAGTAAAAGTATAATAATAATAATTAGTATTATTAAATAATTATTCGATTATTAAATACTAATTATTACTACAAATTTCACAGTGCAGCAAACCTGGAGTTTTTTAAGTCACACTTTAAATAAAAAACAAAAACAATTATGTTTATTATTAATAACATTTTAAATAGAATGCTAAAATTGATTTGTATCATTTTTTATTGTATATATTTTACTAAATATATTCTTTTTTAAATTCTTTTTAAATGGACATTTTTATGATTTAATTCATTACAAGTAATATAATGTAAGTGATATATAAATAAAATGATCAGAATAAAATTTGAATCATTATTATAATTGATAATTCACAATAAATATATACTGCAAAACATTATGAAAAGTATGTAAGGCTGCAATCAATAAATATTTTATTGATAACAAAATAATCTAACATTGATTAACACCATCTAACATAATTTTATAATTAATTAATATTAATAAAATTAATAATTAATTAATATATAATGCATAGTGAATAAATATATAAATATTAAAATAATTAATATTATTAAAAAATAATTATTTATTCTTGTTTTACTTATTAGTGTAGTAAAACACTATTCTGTAAAAATATGTTGTTGTTTTTTTAAAACGATTAATATTAATAAAAACACCGTGTGCTCGACCAGCATGTCCACTCAACAGTGTGTTGCTGACCTCTCTGTGTGTGCTGGCCGGTAACACCGGGATGGTCTCGTCCACCGTCGCGAGTAACGTCCTGAGCGCCAGTCCAACATCCTGAGGAAAACACCAGAGGGGCTCGTCACACACACACACACACACACACACACACTGCAGACAGTGAGATTATCCCAGCAGTTTCCTGACCTTCACCATGGGCACGTACTCCTCCGGGGGCGCCGGCTGGATCCGGCTGGACATCTCGATCACGGCCTTCACCAGACCCGTCACGTTCTCGTACACCTTATCGTTCGAGCGGTCCAGGTTTGCTGTGGGAGGAGGACTGATCTCCTGAGGCTGGATCTGAACACACACACACACACACACACATCAGCATCAGCGTCTGTGGTGCAGTTCTAGGTTTAAACAGCAGGGGGCAGTCCTCTACTGAACCACAGATGACACACTTCTACACCAGTCAATCCCAGACTTTCACAAGATTTCCCACAATGCTCATTATTAATAGATGTGGACTTTATTCAATATCTAAACTGATCAGATTGGGATTTTTAGATTTAATCCTGAAAATATCAAACTCTACATGAGCATTAAAACAAGCTCAACACTGAAAAATACTGAGCAGAGAAAAGCTCATTAATACACACAACCTCTTTAAAAATACAAACTATAAAACACACTGACATAAACACACACACACACAAACACACAGAGACAGACAGACACACACACACACACACACACACACAGGTCTTACCCTCCAGGGCTACATGCAACAGTGCAGGATAAAGCAGGTGAGCGGGTGTGTGTGGGGAGGAAGGCGGATGCAGGAAAACAGAACACATCATTATTAGTCCAAAACAAGCAAACAAACCAAAACTCATAAAGTCATGCAGCTTCAAGAACAGAGGAGGGGGCGACCGAGAGTCACATGACTGCTCACTTCAGCTTCTCTGTGGACGTCTGAGAGCGTTCGGAGTGTTCCCTTAATGTTCGCATATCCAAAAACTGTTTTAAAACGTTTCATAAACTGGACGATCAGAGAAGAACAGGAGAATATTCCGCATCACATGACATTTATAGTGTTCAGCAAACGTGTGTGTGTGTGTGTGTGTGTGTGTGTGTGTGATCATCTGAAGGACTAACTCTGCTGAACACTCAACGGCTTCTTCTCATGAGGATCCACGGGAAGGTTACGACAACAGGAAAACCTCTTTCATAACGGCCACGGGAACACTCTACCGCAGTCCAGTGTGTGTGTGTGGCGTGTGAGTGTGTGACTGAGTATATGTGTCTGAGAGTGTGAGTGTCCGTGTGTGTGTGTGTGAGTGTGTGTGTCTGTATGCGAGTGTGTGTGTGTGTGTGTGAGAGAAAGAGAGAGAGAGTGTGTGTGTGATCCTGAGCGTCTACTGATCGAGCGAGCGTGTCCTCAGCAGTGTGTGTGTGTGTGTGTGTGTTTGATCCTGAACGTCTGCTGAGTGAGCGAGTGTTTGTGTCCTCAGCTGTGTGTGTGTGTGTGTGACTGAGTATGTGTGTGTCTGAGAGTGTGTGATTGTGTGTGTGTGTGTGTGTGAGAGAGAGAGATTTGCAAATGAGTGTTTGTGTCCTCAGCAGTGTGTGTGTGTGACTGAGTATGTGTGTGTCTGAGAGTGTGTGATTGTGTGTGTGTGTGTGTGTGTGAGAGAGAGATTTGCAAATGAGTGTTTGTGTCCTCAGCAGTGTGTGTGTGTGTTTGATCCTGAACATCTGCCGAGCGAGTGTGTCCTCAGCAGTGTGTGTGTGTGTGTGTGATCCTGAACGTCTGCTGAGCGAGAGTGTGTGTGTGTTTGATCCTGAACGTCTGCTGAGTGAGTGTGTGTGTGTGTTGTGAGGTTTGGCTGGAGCCGTCTCAGGTCCACTGGCCCGTGTTCTGCTGACGGAGATCAACTCTCTGTGACTCTGAGTGTGTGTGTGTGTGTGTGTGTGTGTGAGCGGGAAACGCAGGCGTTGGTGAAGTTTAGTTTGTTGACATGCAGAACACAACAGCCAATCCGCATGCGGCACACGTCTCAGATTCCCCTCGTGAGCAGGATCATGCAGGACCGCTGGAGTACCTTGACGCCCTCGTTGTAACTGTCCACCGGGGTCAGGTTGGTCAGGTGACTCGGCGCGCCGGGACGGGGCGGTTTCTTCGGGGGAGCCACATGATCTGCAGGACACACAAACACACGAACTAATCTTCTGACATATTACTCATCATAACACAATAAGCTGATGATAAACGCACATCGCTCTCTATTAAATATTAATGAGTGAAAAAACATAATGAACTCTATAGACTCATTATTAATATTTCATATTCAAACAGCCAATTGCATTCTTTCAGGACAGAACTGTACACAAACACCTAAATGTAAGTGCTGTGATTTTGATAACTCCATTAAAGTTGGTCTTTTAAATGTATCAAATTTGCATAAATATTAAGATTGATTATATTCATCACAAAAATATTACCAGTATGTTTAAAAAAATGTATCTTTGTCAATCTGTTTCCACACATTTTTTTAGTAATTAATTACATATATATACACATATAAATAATAATATTAATTTATAATAAACTATTTAAAAATATATATATAAAAAATACTATATATGTATTCCAATAAATATAGCCAAAATTCTGTGTGTGTTATATATATTAGTGCTGTCAAATCCATAAACTGCATCTGACATGTAATATATGTGTATATATGTATTATGTGTGTGCATCTGTTTTTCTAAACACACACACATATATATTTATACTGTCTATATGCATCCACATACAGTATTATAATGCATACGTACATTATATTATGTAAACAGAATTTTTATTAGATGTGAATAATCATGATTAATAAATTATATATGTGTACTATAGCGAATATATTCTTTTATTTTACTTTTAACTCTTATTTTATTAACTTCCATGGTTTTTAGACCTGGAAATCACAACAGTCAAAGTGAAGCGGAAATGAACAGTCTGTGTTGTGTAAGAAAACCAGAACATCATCCTAGTTGAAGTCATTGTATCATTTGTATTGAAAATGTGCATTAAATCTAAAGGGGAATTTCAGTGTGTGTGTGTGTGTGTGTGTGTGTGTGTGTGTGTGTGTGTGTGTGTGTGTGTTCATACCTGCTTTCCCAACCGGCTGGTAAACGTGTTGCTTCCCCATCTGAAAGAAAACACACAATCAATCACACACAAGCGTTTAACAACACACAGTGGTTTTCCTGCAGACTGGGTTCCTGCTGCCCACCGGGGCCCTGTGGGATTGTGGGTAGCTTGAGGGAAAGACAGGCATATTTCAGATCCAAAAATGAGTTTCACTCAACTAATGTGAGCAAACACGTCGCTCTCGTCCTGCATCAGCTCAGATCTGCTGTAATCATGAGTGATGAAATCTCCCATGATGCCCCTGTCATTTACCCTCCTCTCAGGGTTTCAGATTCCCGCTCAGGAATGAGTTCAGGATCTGCACTTTTCAGCTGTGTGGAAGGTTTTGGCGAGTGTGATCGGCATTACTGGCTGCGACTCTGACAGGAAGTGTGTCCTCGCTACGGCACTGTAAATCTCCCTCTGGGAAGAAACAAAAACAAGCAGGGGATTATGGGAACTCACCGGGGTCTGGAGCGCGCCGTCCTCCCGGTCGATACTGCCCCTCGAGTTCCTCGACTCCGGCTTCTGAACACACACAACACAACACATCAATCAAACACACATTTCCAGATCATGAGGATTATCAAATATTCATGAGATCTGATTATGTCATCATCACATGACTGATGCATTTCCATGACTTTTCCAGTCTAGATTAAAATCATACAACAATAATAATATTAATAATAAATCAAATCAAATTTAAACTAGTGTTGTCAAATGGATTAATTGCATATAACAAAAGTTAGTAAACATATTATATATATATAATATAAATATATATACACACACTTAAATATTTATAAACTTTTATGTTATGCGATTGATCGATATGACAGGAATAGTTCAAACATTTAAATTTGTTTAATTTTATTTTTAACATTAATTGACAACTGTCTTATTTAAATTAAAAAAATAAATAAATACAAATTATTTATAGGTTACTTTATTTCTTATTATCTTATAATTCAAGGTTTTGAAAAACATTAAATACATAAATATATAATAATAAACATTTTGATATTTATATACCATATCTGTAATATTTTATAAATATGTCCAACATTTTGTTTTTACTATTTATATACTACATTTAACTATTTAATGTTTAATTTAAAATTTAAATATTAAATTTCTTCACTTTAGAAATTTACAAAACATTTTAAGATTGTAATAATTAGCATGACTTTTCCTGGCTTGGAAACCACATTTTTTTTTAACTCCCTGAAATTTTACACATAAAATACATAAATAATTCTACTGCTACAACTCATAATAAACATTTTAATATTAAAATCTGTATTATTTTATACATATTTAGAACAATTTTTTATTTAAATTAAATTGCTTAATTTAAAAACTTGATTTCTTGTTTTAACTTTAGAAATGCATGATTTTACCAGACTTGAAGATCACAATTTAAAATTTTCCTGATTTTCCACTTTCGTTCTGACAGACCTCAAAGCCTCAAGAAAAGCAACAAACTTCACAACTTGTTAAAGCACAAAGTAAAGATTTCCCCAAACGATCCAGCGAGTTTATACTCCATGAAGAGGATGAAGAGCATGAAGAACTCCTCACTACACAAGTCTAGTTACCGGCTTTCCGAAACAGAACTTGAAGAGATGCATCCTCTGAGCGGATCGTGAGCGCTGTGTGTGTGTTTCCATGTGAGATGCCTCCAGATTCCTGCTCTCTCTCTCTCTCTCTCTTTCCCTTCCTCCCGCTGCTTCTACACACACACAGCTCCTCTGAGGGCCGATCTCAATGACCAACTACCTGCTATTTTTATACGCAGAAAGTAATATGCAGAATGCAAATGTGCATGGAAAAACCAATGACCTTCTGAATCTACCAGGAACACAACTGCATGGAACACTTTATCCCATAATGCATTGCGTTCAAATTGCCTTTCCATTTCCTGTGCAGTGAATGAACCGTGAATGAACCGAACCATATCAGTTTATGCGGTTATTTAATCAGACGGCTAGGGGAAAAATACCACTTTTTATGCAAAATTAGATTAAAAATGCGAGTACACTGTATTTTAGTATTTTGTCAGATTAATTTATTTTCCAAAACAAATATAAGAGGAGGAAAATATCCACTACTTTGAAACAGCTTTAAATATAAATTACATTGTTTTGAATGACTTTATTCATGTGTTATGAATAATATGATCTTTTCATTTTCATCTATAAAGTTCCCAATAAAAGAGGAAATAGTCAATTGCGATGAAGCATTTTTCGGCTGTACAGTAGAGACATTTATATTCATTTAAATTGTGCTTTTTCCTGTTTCTGTAAAGCCGATTTGAAGCGATTAGTATTGTAAAAAGCTCTGTATAAATAAACTTGGACTATCCAAAATAGGCATTAGCTCATGATAATTTAAATATATATATTTTTTAAGTTGAATAACCAGTAAAAATAACTCTATAGTGTTGTGATTTGTAATACTCATGAGATTTTAGTAAGAACATCCTGAAGTATAGGGTGCACTAGGGTGCAGTATGCAGTGCACTAGTGTTCATTCCAGACACACTCGGATTCTTTCCTTTTGAGAAGAGCTTTTTCATTTTTTTCCTTGAAGAATGAGAAGATGCCAGCGTTTCTCAGGAAGGCACGAACCACACGGGTTTCCACCGATTCCCACAAACCCCCGCTGCCAAATGAGACGATCGCTTATGACACGCGTGTGATGCGGCGCCCAAGTTTCCACTGGACAGAGAGCGATATCACAGTCACATGTCTGCTAACAACACTCCTCCCATCTAAAGTTTCAGCCTGCGGAGGAAATCACTCGAGTGTCAGATCTGGTGAGTGTTCATTAAACTCCTCTCTCGGGAACCGAAACCCCCACAAACCCCCACTGACACATCATCTGGAGACCAACAGCTTGAGGAAGACGTCGCATCTGAGATCGGCGTTTGGCAGGAATGTGGATGTGAAGGAATAGTTTCCTCTGGCGAGAAGAAGACAGTTTCACTCGCAGGTGCGCACAGATTTACAGCTTTGTTTTCAGGACGGGACTGTTTTATTCCATCTTTTTCTCAGAGTAACAACAACCACAGCACATGCAATAGATGCCAAACACACTCAAAGTGACCAACAAGCCATATGAAAATGCTGGAAGTGAATCAGAAAAGCTATGAATCATTTCAAGAAAAACAGCATTTCTTCCTGCTAATTTGAAATGTTTAATGTGACTTATTGCCTTTCCAAACTCAAAACCTCCGGTCCATCAAGACCACTTATGAAACTACACGGCAAACGTGACCCAGAAATATTACAATATTCACATACGAAAACCCATGTGAGAGATTAGAGCTCATTTACATATAGCAGTCTTAAAGGTACAGTAGTATAAAGGTGGAAAATGGTCAATAAACTGAATTATGACTAAATTATAACAAATAAACAAACCTTTATTATTATATATTCATATGAATTTACATTTATTGTTTGTTATTATTAATGACTATGTATTAGTATATTTATTATATACTTTAAGATGTACATTTTCTAAAATTATAAGTGGACTAGAAAAGAAAACGCAAGAAAAGTGTAGAATTTAACTATTAAAAATAATTAAAATATATTCTTTTTAGATAGTTAAGATTTTATGGAACTATTCATTCAAATTCGTGGATATTTCTAGAACAATATGAATAGTATTAGGGCTGTAAAAAGGGTTGAGAAATTGAGTTGGATTTTTTTTTTACTAAAATGATAGTAATATTTGAATAATATTTAAATTTTAAGGAGATAATTTTAGTTAGAGGAGTGTGCTAACAAGAAGGCATAATGAGAAATATAAACCAAATCAAGCACTGTATTAAATTGTTTATGCAAAACGATTAAATAGCATGACAGTTACAACTACTATACATAATTTATTATTTAAACTAAAATTTGCAGGACTTTTCCAGGCTTAAAAAAAGTTTTTTTTTTTTTAATTTCCTGAATATTTTATTTTTAAACTTCCATAAATATTTAGAACCTTTTTAAAAACATTTAATTATTATAATTAAACGGTTCATGTTTTTTTTATTATTATTATTATTTAAAGTGATGGAAATAGGCTCATTTTACAACTCCCCCAGAGTTAAACAGTTGTGTTTTACCGTTTTCGAATCCATTCAGCCGATTTTCTGATATTTAGAAGAATATCAGTCACCAGTCTCATTGACTTCCATAATATATATTTTTTCCTACTATGGAAGTCAATGAGACTTGTTATGTCCAGGACTTTTTAAGATTACATTAATTAATTTTTTTTTTAATTGGACTAATATTTGAAACTCAAATTTGAGCTTGACAGCCCTGAATAGTGTGGTGTATGAGTGTGTCAGTACCAAGAAGCTCTCCTCGTGCTCCAGCCACCTCTGGTCCTCCTCCATCTGCTGCTGCTGCTTCATCAGTGTCTCCTCCATCAGGTGTGTGACGGGCATCACCTGAGTCCGGCCCAGAGCCGCCCCATCCTGACACACACACAGAACACAGCAGCGTTTATGACCGCACTCCACTGAACACTCATTCAACGGCCTCATCTGCTCACTCGCTCACTCACTCACTCACTCACTCACTCACTCACTCACTCACACTCACTCACTCACACACACTCACTCACTCACTCACCTCCATGTTCGGAGACCACACGGGATGGTTCCAGGTCTCGTGTGGGTCGAGGACCGAGGCTTGTGGGGGGAATCCTGCTCCGGGCACGAGTGCACTGGGATATCCAGACCCCTGGACAGATGAAAGACATTTGATTTAAAGCACATTTACATTTATTTATTAAAAAAAAAAAAGTTTATTTATAAAAAATACAAAAAAAAATACTGTAGCTATCAGAGTTATTTTAAGTATTATTTATATACTATTTTAGTTTTTATTAATAATTTGAATTAGCTTTAATTTTTTTAATTATTAATAATTTTGCTATGCGCTCGTCACTTTTTATCATTTTTAATTAATTTTTATTTTACTTATATTTTTACATTTTCAGTTTTTAGTACATACAACTAAAACTTATTTCAGTTAGTTTTTAATATTTATATTTTTTTTATTTCAGCTTTGAATAACCTTTATTTTTATATTTTATTTTTGTCAGACTTAATTTAAATTTTTTTTTGCAATGTGCTTATGTCATTTTTATTAGTTTTTATATTTCTCTTTAGTTTTAATTTTTTTTCGATTCTTTCAGGTTGTTTTTAAAACAATTTATTAAACTTATTTCAGTTAGTTTTTCATCTAATATTTATTTTTATTTTAGCTTTCAATTAGCTTTATTTTTCTAAACTTTTAATTTTAGATTAATTGTTAACCAATTTTGTTATGTGCTTTTCTCATTTTTATTAGTTATGTCTATTTCTCTCTAAAAAAAAAAAATCAGTTTTACTTTTTTAATTCCAACTTAGTTTTTCAAAAAATATTTATATTTCATTTCAGAATCAATTAACAATTTTTTAATGGATTTTTTTCAAACAGATTTAGTCTTAGATAACAATAAAACGTATAGCGATTTTCCATATTCACATTTAATATTGTAGTACGGTATTTATATCCTTGTTAAATCATTTTACTCTCATAAATGTCACATTATGTAAGTAAAGTGTGTTATGAAAGCCGTGTCAGGTTGTCTTCAAGAACCCCATCTCACACACTCTCAGAAAGGCCAATAATCACCCTGACACAGAAACCAGCGGATTGAGCACAAAAGCCTTTTAAGGCATGAAAACAGAGCGGTGATGCGTGTGTGTGTGTGTGTGTGTGTGTGTGTGAGCTGATGGAATGCACCTGGAGTCAACAATAGCATGCGTCAGAGGCGCTCGCGGACGAGCTGTGAAATAACTGCATCGAGCTGAAGCCAGCCAATCACACACTCTTCTAGATAAACACAAGTAAATCAGGGTGTTTGGGCAGAGAGAAGTGCAGTGCTATCTGAAGTGTGTTTGGCTATTTGTTGAATGTTTATGTTGGCCAGTTTTGGGATATTTCGTGAGGGTTTGGCGACAGTAATCAGTCAGGTATGACATCAATAACAGGCTCTCCATTGCAGTGACATTATGTGAGCAGCAGAAAAAAAAAATTATTCACATCCTGCACCCCAACAATTATATAGCTATTTATTTATTAACCTCAGCTGCTCTTAACATGTCGGTCAAAAATGACTGAAATTTATTTCTTTATTTCAATGAAATGAATGTCCTATATTTTAATTCGATAATGTTTTTTATTTTAGGGGATTTTATGGTACTAAATTATATTTACGCTGTATTTATAATCCATTTATTCACTTTTTGAGCATAAACCTGAAAATTAAACTTCCAACTTAAATTGTCGTACATCTTAAATGCTTTAGAGGACAGACTTAAGTTTGATCTTTTTTCAAAGACGAATTTTCAGGACCATTTTATAATTATTTTGTATATTTAAATATGGAATATGTTTATATTTTTATTTGGATGCGATTAATCACAATTAATTTTTGCACAGCCCTAATATATATATATATATATATATTTTTTTTTTTTTGGGTCAAAAATGACCCGAGAGCACCGAATGAAGAGTAGTACCTGGTAGTGATTGAGCTGACCAGCGTGTTGAGGACTGGGGAAATATCCATCACTGGATCGAGGACTCGGGTATCCAGGTCGGCTGGGCTGTGGAAACCAAAACCAGTTACTCAAACACACACACACACACACTGTAGAGTATTGCAGATCTCTGATACACATGTTTGTGTCCCTGAGGTTCACCTTCGGAGGAGCCTCGTCTGAATTGCCAGTGTCCCAGGACACGGTGACCTGTCTCCTCATCTCCATGCGGAAGCGCTCCTCCTGTTGGGCCTTCTCCTCATCCAGGATCGTGCTGCAGGGACACACACTCAGAGCAATCAGGACATCTGCTTTCTTAAAAGTGATTAGACTGACCTTTGCCTTAGATTAGACAAACTAAAAAAAAAATACAACATTTTAAATATAATATCACTTATTTTTCATATATTTGTATTTATAGAGCAAACTTTCATTTCACCAAACACAGAAGTGCAACAAAATAAAATGCAAATGATTCACATTAGGTGTGTAACTGATAAATAGTGTTTTCTGAAACGCTTCATTGTTATTCTTCATTAGTGTTATACAAAATTAGTACAAACTAAATTGCACCACTAAAATTCACAGAGATGACATATAATATTTAAAGAAGAATTATTAATAATGAATTATTATAAATGGTTAATTTGTTGCATATTAGAGCACAACAAGAAAATGAGAACTTAAATATATTATTATAAATATTATAATATGTTAAAAAATAAATGTTATATCATTGATCATTCTGGAGTGACCAAGACTCTCTGGAAGCTAAACAGAGACCTCTAGTGTCAGAAACCAAGAAGAGCATAAAAGTATTGCAAACACTGTCAAACAGCTTTACTATGACATCACATGTGACATAAATCATCTAGAAGATGCTTTTATCCAGATTTGCTTTACAAAAGCATGAGTAAAGCAGTCCACACACACACTGATCTGAGCACACACACACACACACACACTGACCTGAGCTGAGTCTTGAGTTCGGTGAAGCGCGGGCGTTTGCTGGGGTCGTACGCCCAGCACTTGGTCATGAGGCTGTAGAGGGTCGGGGGGCAGTTCTGCGGCATCGCTAACCTCTCGCCGTTCTCGATCCGCCCAATCACGTCGTTATTCTTCACACCCTGGAAGGGCTTGATGCCGAACATGAGGATTTCCCACATACACACACCTGACGGAGAGACACGAGCAGAAATCTGCCTCATCATCACAAATAAACTCCAAAAGACACTGGATTCGGCAAAGTAAAAATAAAATCAAACAATTATTATAGAATATATGAAGAGTAAACGATTTTATGGTTTAATCAGAGAGGATAGCTTGACCAATGTAATTATTGTCATATCTGAATAGAGGCAAAATAAAATTGACCAAATAAAAATTTTTAATAGAAAATATTAAATTCAATTAAATTCAATTGAATATACATTTAAAAATATATAATATTGGTCACATCTGAATAGAGGCAAAAAAAAAAATGACAAAATTAATGTTTTAATAGAAAATATAGATCCTCACACACCTGAATTATTCATAGGTGCATAGGATTAAAGTCCAATATAATATTTTAATATTAAAATAACTTTTATATAAATTAAAAAAAAACATTTATATATATATTTTTTAAAAACATTTATGTATATATATATACATTTAAAAAATATATATTTTAATATATATATATATATAGTGAGTGGGATTTATATAAATTCTCCACAAAAATAATCCAAAATTTTTTATGTTATATTATTAAGAGTAAAATTATCAAATGAATAATTAATAATAATAATAATAAATATTGTTTTAATACTAGAAAGATCAAACCAAAAAAAAAAAAAAAAAAAATCAAAGCATATTTATGGTGTTCAAGATCAACTGTGAGACACAGTATAATGGAGGAGCAGTTACCAAACATCCAGACGTCGCTGGCTGACGTGAACCGCCGGAAGTTTATGGATTCTGGAGCCATCCATTTGATCGGCAGTTTCCCTTTAGAAGCTGGAAAACACACACACACACACACACACACTGTATTTGTATTTTGTACTTCAAATTTGTACTTCAACACAAACATAATCAAAAAATTCAACATTAAAAAATAAGACTAAACTAATTTGTATGTACAACTTTATTAAAGATTATTCACATGTTGGGTCCATCTTACAAAATGTTTCATGGCATTAACAATTAGGCAGACTAAAAAAGTTTTTTACAGACTATAAACAAATCAAATATTCCTTCACTATCCACCAGAGGCCGCTGTTCTCTTCACTATCCACCAGAGGCTGCTGTTTCCTTCACTATCCACCAGAGGCCGCTGTTCCCTTGTTCTCGGCATGTTATTTCTTGCATTAATTATATATTTTTGAAGGGTTAAAATCAGCGGTTTGTCAGGATCTGAGGTGGACGGCAAATCAAGCTACATTTCTTAACCTGTAGCTTTTGTAGCGTCCTTGTCCACCTGGTATGATGAAAACCTCTGAGACTTGTAGTGTTTTTTACTACACATACATATTAAGTACATGAAGTTGTTTTGAGGTTAATCGCTTGTTAAATGGCAGTGTGAATTACCTTTATAATAGGAACTGTCCTCCATGTATCGAGAGAGACCGAAGTCACCGAGTTTCACGCAATCCGTGGACGACACCAGCACGTTCCTGGCAGCGATGTCCCTGCGGAAAACACACGTTGATCTCCAGAAAAGAGTTGCGCAAACGTCAGTGGTGTTGATGCTCACCGGTGCACGAAGCGTTTGCTCTCCAGGTACGCCAGCGCTGTGCTCAGCTGGTAGGAGAACAGGATCAGCGTGGACAGGTCCAGGTTGTACTTCCTTACTTGCAAGAACGACCTCAACTAAAAACAAACACAATGGTGAGTCTAGAAGATTATCAACCAAAAGAGGAGTTTAAAGTGCCCCATTATGCATTTTCAGATATAATAAAGCTGTTTGTGAATCAAAATACACAATAAATCGATTTATTATTTTATTAAGAAAGAAGCGATTCTTAAATGCCAGTTATGACATGTAAATATTTGCATGATGTCAGTCTATGGTCTTCATTGGCTGCTCATGAACAATGTCTTTGACCCTCAAACACTTTATTTGTATCTGAGACTGGAAGTGTTTGGTTTGCAAAATCCAAAAGCAAATCCACTTCCAAAGGATTTATTCGGTAAAACCGATGCCATCGTGTATAAAGGGCTGAGAATCAATCAGATATGCAATTGGGTTTTCCAACACACACTGCAAGCGGTCGACCAATCACAACAGATTAGGCCTTCTGACCAATCAGAGCAGACTCCCAGAAAAGGCGGGGTTTAGAGACACTGAATAATTTATCAAAATTTCAGAGCCGATGCTGCAGTGTATGTTATGAGAAAATGAGTGTTTTTTTGACCTTGGATGCACCTATTAAGTCTCAAACCGTATTTACTTTATAGCCCCGTAATTGTGGACAAATGTGGGCACAGAGGACTCAGGTGTGATCCTAATTTTTATTTATTATAAATGTTATATCACTGTCTTCGATAAAGTTTTGTCTATCCATTTATGGCATTTTTTTGTATTTTGGGGGTATTTTTGAATTTATTTACTTCAAAAAGTACCATATTTTCTATGTAAATTATGCTTATTTTTTATGTTTTATTTGTAAAAAAATTTTTAACTACATTAAAATATCATTCCAATAAGTTCTTAGAGCTAAAACCTAAAGATGAAGTGACTTTGCCGTCACCTGGTGTCTTATTTTGGCTTATTTTAGAATACAGTTTTTCCCCATTCATTTCTATGGGTGCCCATTTTTGACCCAAATACAAGATTAAGGATTTTTTTTTTCACCCTTTTAACATTGTAGAATTGAGTAAAAAAAAAATGTGTGTGTGTGTTCAGGAGGAAAACTTAGGAAAAGTAGCCAAGTTTTGTACAGCTCAGATCAAGGAAAGTATTTTTTAAAAATAAATCAAACTACTTTGCCCACATTTGTCCAGAATACGGTTTAAAGGAAACTGCTAAACAAAATTAGGAGCCTTTAAAAAAGGGGCACTTTGAAACGACAGCAAGCCTCACCTCTCCAAGCGTACACAACTCCATGATGATCCAGACGGGATTTTCCGTGATTATCCCGATCAACTTCACAATGTGCGGATGGTCGAACTGCCGCATTGTCACTGTCAAGCGTTACATCACACAAACATTCTCATGCAAAACACTTTTGCAAAATCATAATGGTTTATGTGATTCTGACTTCTCAAAAACTGTGGCAGTGGTGACTTCCTCATATTCAACTCGACTATGAGTCATGTGTTCAGGTGGAATAACCATGGTGGAGAACAAACGCTAAAAGTGGTGTGGGTCACTAGTGTGAAGCCAGCGTTACTTAAAATACTCACGAGCTTCCTGTAGAAACTTCTCACGCACGCTGTCAGAAGTGCAGTTCTTACACGTCTTTATGGCCACCGATAATGATGGATTCTCCTGTCCGGAAGAGCACATGATGATATTTTATAAACAGTGACGTTTTAGTTTGTTTTAACAGTTCCAGAACACAGTAAAGAGCAGGAGACCAGACGAACAGGTTAGAAAACATTTTTGGGACATTACAAACCATTGTATATTTGTGTGACATTATTAGTTTCTAACAATAGCCAACATAAAATATAAAAATTAGGGCTGTGCAAAAATTAATTAGTGCAAAAATTAGTGTTATTCATATATAAAATATTTATTTATATTTATTTATATTTATATTTATTTATTATATTTAACCTAATATAGATTATGTATTTATATATTTATATAGAATTTAAGTGCAAATAATTCTTAAATATATACATGCATGCATAGATATTTATATATACAAAATAATTATATACAGCACACACAAATATATTATGTAAACACAGACTTTTATTTTGGATGCGATTAATCGCAATTAATTTTTGCACAGCCCTAATAAAAATAAACAATTCTGATATAAATCAATAAAATAGATACATACATCAATTGTTTAAAATTGTCATAAATTCAAATATGTATTTATTTAAATATTTTTTACATTTTAAATTGATTTTAAATTCCAAATATATTTATTTTAAAAGAAGAAAACAAAAAAAAAACAAAGACAAAACAGAAGAATGGGTAACAGTGTAAGATTTAGTCTAATTTAAGATCTCTAGATAGTTTAGGACCAAATGTTGACTTCTAACTTGCTTAACTTATTTGTTCTTACTAATAAACTTATTATCAAAAAAAAAAATGCATTAATTAAAGATCCATATTTGATTGATAATTTTTTTACAACCATTTTCATAACAAGGTTTTTTAGGTTTTAAAGTTTAATGAATGCATTAGACTAGTTAGTGCTAAATAATAGTTGGAAGATTAATCCGCCGCTGGTTGTATAATCGGGTTTTTTAATGATCATTTTTGTGAGTAAAATAAAGCCTGTGGTAAACGTAACTTGACAACAACAAAAAACATAAAAACAACAAAAAATTAATAATAATCAATAACTTGACAATATTTTGACGTTTTGTCCTATAATGTAAACTGCCCAAACGGTCTTATCTAGTCACTTATTAGAAACACATGTTTTCAAAAATAAACATAACTGCTTCAAAATGTGTGTGCAGTTTGTGTTGTAGAACAAAACATCAAGTATGGTCCAGTTATGTTTACCACAGGCTTTATTTCACTCATAAATAAATGAGCCACTGGAGAATGCGTCTTCCGGGTCCTGACAGTGTTTGTTCGGTATGGACTGTTGTTTGGACCGTGTGGATGATGAATGTGCAGTTTACCGGACTGATGTAAACCCCTTGGTGGACGTCACCGAACTGTCCCTCGCCGATACACCGTCCCAGCTCGATTCTGTCCCGCTGGATCTCATAGTCCTGAGCTGCGGACGAAAGACACAAGGAGGCAGACGTCACAAACCTGAAGCTCATCATCAGAGGAGCATCACAAACCCTGGGCGTCATGCGTTCAGAGGACGAGCGCAACCATATTTACTGAACGCACAGCTCAGCGATTCACCAGTGCAGGTTTACAAACACTGAGGTCATGACCTTAGTCAGGGTAGATGTCATATTTAATAATCCACAAATCGAGGCAGTGAGCGACAGAAAGACATGCATTTAATGCGTTTCAACTACACATTGAAAATGTGTCTATTAAAAAACTTAATAATAATAAATAATAAATCTAGATGACAAAAAATTGGTTATGAAAATTAAAGTTAACATAAGATGATGCTGATTAAGATGATTGAGAAATGCACAAAAATGCCAGATATTTTGTCATATTAAATATGGCGTTGACTAATGTACATGACCTATATCAAAATAAGTATTCAAGAAACTCTTAAATATTATGTAAAAATCATTATATAGCAAAATAATAAAAAATTGTAACATTATAAATGTCTTTACTGTGATTTTTGTTCAATTTAATGCATCTTTTCTGAATATCATAGTAAAACATTTTTGTAATTTAAAAAAATGCACCATTTATTAAAACAAACAAACTAAAAACTAAGAAGTATAAATGAGCAAAACAAAAATCTATTCATTGTCTACATATCAATGACTTCTGCAGGTTTTCTGTTATACGAAATATTTAAGCTCATAAATATATAAATGGGTTACTATTATTTGTATTAATATTTGGTTATGATTTGGATTTGGTTATTATTAATATTCATATTATTTTGATTAATAATAATAAAACAAAGATGCTTAAGAATAAGATAAAGCCTTAAAGAAGAAGTATGCCATGTTTTGGGTGTTAAAATACTTTTGACTGATAGATTTGGACACTGACAACGCCAAGGTCAAGGGTCAGAATACACAATACTACACATTTGATGAAAACCTGCATTTGCCAATAATACGAGAAGGAACCTGCTACCAAAACAACACAAGCACACGGCAAAACTGAGACAGAGAGAGAAAAACAGAAAAGAAACTGAGAGAAACACAGACAGAGGGATGGCGTTACCTGCGTCTAATCCATAGCATTCGGCTGGTGTTAAAGAGAAGAGTGAGAGATTGGGCATTTAGATCAGAATTAAAGCTCAGGATGAAAGAGAAACAGAGGGATGAGATGAGATGATAGACATGTCAAGCACTCAGGAAAGAGCTGTTATAAATCGACACACTGACGTATGCGTGTTTGTACGGAAGCGATTGCATTCACTTGAAGAAAAAAAATCTACTCTGTTTTTCTGAATTAACAAGTTAATTATCTCAGAATTACAAGATAATCTTTCATGGAAAAAAGTTTTTGCCGTTTTTTTAATTAACAAGTTAATTATCTCAGAATTACAAGATAATTTTTCATGGATTTTTTTCTCTGTTTTTCTGAATTAATGAGTTAATTATCTCAGAATTACAAGAAACTTTAATGGATTTTTTTTGCTCAGTTTTTCATGAGTCATGTTTTTAATGAGTTCATTATCTCAGAATTACGAGATAATTTTTCATGGAAAAAGTTTTTGCTGTTTTTCTGAATTAACGAGTTCATTATCTCAGAATTACAAGATAATCTTTCATGGATTTTTTTCTCTGTTTTTCTGAATTAACTAGTTAATGATCTCATAATTACGAGATAATTTTTCATGAATTTTTTTTCTCTGTTTTTCTGAATTAATGAGTTAATTATCTCAGAATTACAAGAACATTTTTAATGGATTTTTTTGCTCAGTTTTTCTGAATTAATGACTTGATTATCTCAACAACTCAGAAATTCAGAAAAACAGAGCAAAAACTTTTTTTCCATGATCAATTATCTCGTAATGCTGAGATAATTAGCTCATTAATTCAGAAAAACAGAGTAGATTTTGTTTCCTCAAGTGAATGCAATATGCTTCCGTATGTTTGTATCCAGCATATTATAGAAAATAAACTACAAGACAACATGAAGAATGACTTGGAAAATGAGCAATAAAATCAAATCAAACGTCTCATTCTCGATCTCATTCTAAAACGTTTAGATATTTTTCTTGTTTTAACAATGAACACTTAAAATTGATACATTTCTCAGAAAAGATCCTTAGATTTCATAAAATACTATTTCTTTTTGCACTTTTTGCAGTGAAAGAGCAAACGCAATATATATATATATATATATATATATATATATATATATATACTGTATAACAATAACATTTTTGTGAAAAGCTAAATCCACTCCGGACACAACGTGAGGGTTAAAGGTACAATATGCAAGATTGTTTCGCCACCAGGGGTCGCTAAACTCTAACAATAACAAAGGCGTATATTAATGACATATATTCTGCATTAAGCGGAATTATGGATCTTGTCGTCAAGCTGATGGATCTTTTATGGATGAGTGAATACAGTGATGTTTTTAAAACGACTGTGGTGTCAAGCAGGGCGCGATTGCTAGACGTATACCAGCGCCACACACAACGCGACACGCAAGTGCTGGATCAGTTTATTAGAGGAATGAAACTTGAGGTAACGTTAACTCAGCGCTGCTAAATCACATCACACTAAACAGCATTTGAGTGTGTTGTATGTTGTTAGTTAGGTTGTTAGTTGGCTGTATGAGACTAAGCTAGATCAACATTAGATAATAACAAACAGATCGTATTCTAACTTTTCATCATGTTGAACAAAATTACATTGATTATAGTTTGCTCAACATTCGCTCAAGTAACCCGCAACAGTCGCCTCTAAGCCGAAGTTAGTCGCGGACGTGGTGCTCTCGGCATCTCGAAAGATGTTGATCTTTGTTTTAGTCCTCTTTTTGTCTCAAAGTCTGCTAGCCCAGTTGTCCACGTCTGTCGTCATGGTTACAATCGCAGTACGAGGCCAAACCTGGCGGAAACCGTGGGTAACGCGGATATGACGTCATTGACTAGCGACTCCTCATCCCTGCTCACACGCCCCGTTTCCTTGGTTAAAAATCGCAATTTTCTCACGATTTACAAATAGTTGGAAACATTTCGGATATTGAAAGTGATCAACTAAACAAAATATATAAAATTGGCCAAGTGGTTTTTGGATATTTTACAGCAAAAATCCTGCATATAGCACCTTTAAGTCACCTCATGAAAATTTGCACTGTAAAATAATTTAAAAAAGAGAGATTATTGGAGTACATTTTATGCAAGTCTTACTACTTTAATGTGTTAATTTGTATCCTTTTCTAATTATTTGTGGAATTTACTAGTTTTACCATTTTTACAGTTACAGTTTTTACAGTTTTACCATTTTTTTTTCTCAGAGTGTGTGTGAGTGTGTGTGTGTAAATAATGGCACGTTTTCATTCAAAGACACTCGTAACGCATTAAGTCGGTGTGTGTTCAGAATCCTGTGATTGTTTGTACAGGCCCGCATGTAAAGTCACACACTCGTGAATGTTAGTGTTCAGTCGCTGACTCACACACACTCACACACACTCGCTCTCCTCACATCTCTGACTGCTTCGCTCTTATAATAATCTAATCTATCCCTATAAACTTTCCATTGCACAAACACAGATTTTATAGTGGAAAAATTTTTTTATAGGAGATTGTTATATTAGGAACTGTTGTTGGGGATCCAAATATTGTTCTTCTATTGCATTGCTGAGAAAATCCCCTTATGGGACCTTTACTTTTAAGAGTGTAGTGTGTTTATATAACGTTAATTCAGATTAAACTCGTTGCGTTTTTACAGTGGATTAATAAACGAAGCGAATTGTGTCTGATTTAGACAAACCCAGTGACACACACACACCTAATTTTACCTTAATAAATCTCAACATAAACTCTCGAATGAATCCTGCATGAGTTTCCAGAGAGAATTGTCTGGAATGTCAGAGCTGGATACTTTAAATTGCAATTGCCGCCACATCAACAAACCAAACAAGCCAGACAGGGAAAAAAATGTCAGGATTTGGCTCTGAAAACGTACAGATCTGGACAGGCACATCTGGATCCCAGGAGACAGTTACACACACACTTCACAGACAGCACGAGTGAGGGTACTTACTCGAGGGCATGGTGTAGGTGTCTTCCTCATCTATGATCTCTGCGTAGTCATCCGTTTCTACAGGGAGACAGAAGAAGCGGTCAGTATCTCTCACACACACACACACACACTGGCCAAAGCAACGCCCACTCGGTCAGAAACACACGTAACCTTCCACTACAGAAACTAGAGCCGGCCGAAAACAAGCCAAGAAACTCCTCCATGAAGACACATACACACAAACTCCTCTGTTAAACTCTCTGAACTCAATCTGTGTGGCTCTGAGTGTCTGTCTGTCCAACCGGCCAATCAGAGAGCAGCTCTGGCTGTCCCACCGGCCAATCGGAGAGCAGCTCTGTGGTTGTGCTTGAGAAAGCCAGGGGAAGGAAGTGACTCTTTCGTCTTCATGCAAAACAGATTTAGTCTGGCGTTTTAGTTTTTGGGAGAGGTCACGCTCTTCTCTAAATAATGACACATTTAAAGTCTGTCTCATAAGGAATGCAGGGAGCAAGCATGCGCTTCAAGTGAAGGAGATGCAATAAAAACAACTCGCATTTACACACTCCAGCTAAACTGAGCATATGCTAGATTGTCTATATTCAAGTAAGTTTCCAAATGCACACAGAGTTAGTCAGAGGTCACGGGTCAAACTTTACCATCTCCACTATCTTCTGCAGGTCCGAGGAGAGCATGCAAAGATCAGAGAGAGATTAATTCATCAGCAGGCATGAACACACACACACACACACACACACACTCATCATGAACTGGTGTAGAAGTCCTCGCTCGTGCTGTTCTGGGAGTCATTAGTGTGGTTATACTGGGTCAGGAATGTGTGGGATGAGATTCAATTGGGACGTGGACACACTTCTGCCACGGGTCTAGTTCAGTGCAGTTTAAACAGATTTGCATTTATATAATAAATAATATTACTTAGGGACAGGTTTACACTTTTTAACATTATTGGCAAAATTGGGAGACTTTCAAAAGCTCTATCACTAAACCAAAATAAGAAAAAAACAAGAAATTATATTTCTGCATAAAGAAAATGAACCATACTTTTAGAATATCGTCAAAATAAATATTATATTCTCATCACTGTGAGATATATATATATATATATATATTAGAACAAATATATACAAAAAGATTATATATATATATATATAATTATTTGGAGGTTTTTTGGAGGTTTTCTACATTTTAACATAAATAGCAAATTAGCAATAAAATTGTGGGTAAAATATTGCATTATCATTACTGTTTTTTTTAATTATTATTATTATATGTAAGAATGTATAATATAAATATTGCTTTATTATATTACATATATATATATATATATATATAAACTTATTATTAAATTGTAAAGTAAACAGCAAAAAAAGTTAATTTTTATTTCATGGCAATTTAAATAAATGTATTAAATTGATTTAAATAAATAAATAAAATGAACAAAATCTTGTTGTCCAAATTCAATTTATTTCATACATTTATTTAAATTAATTACCATGAAATAAACGAAACTAAATCTTCTTGTTCAAATTCTATTTCATGGCAATTATTTTAAAAATGTATTTAAATTTAATTAAATTTCATTTTAAAATGTATTTATTTAATTTAAATAAAAATTTGGACAAGAAGATTTTGTTACTTTATTAATGAGAATCAAGTTTAAGAGTAATTACAGTAATGTGCATTTTACTGACATGACAATAATTTCATATATAAGCAACAAAAACAAACAAAATCCTAAAATAGGCTTCATTTTGTTAAAGCAAAAAAATTGTTTATTTTTGGGATTTTGGGGCAAAATGTGGCCTAATCAAAGTCAAAGATGCATACAAAACAGACTGACGCCTCAGCATCTGATATGAACCATAAAATAAATCAACATTTTGTGACGTTAACAGAAGATCTGCAACACACAGGTGTGCTGGGGGCGAAGTCACGGAGGAGACGTGGCCGGCAATCACATGTGAAGCAGAATGTGATTTGATTGGTCAGCGAGGTAGAAACCACACCCTCTTAAGAGACATGAGACCTTTGCATACTTTAATCAATACAGCATTAACATAGATAAACGCTTCCCGACTGAAGAAAACGATGAATCAGAGCTGTGGTATGAATACATGAGAAACAGATTGAATATGTTTGGGGTGGAGAGCAATTAAGGGTGTTAGTGTTAAACACACACACAGGAACAGCATGTACCCTTAGGAGGAGGATCATGGGAACAGAGGACAAACGGAAGGAGAAAGCGTCGAGCTTTAGCAGCTTTGGTGGGCGTCTGAACCACAGAGTCTTCAGTGAAGAACGACAGAAGGAGAGAGAAAGAGAGTGAAGCAAAGCATACGGAGGGAGGAATGGACACAGAACAAACAACCCTGAACATCTCATCCTGAAACCACACTTTCACTCCAACAGTTATAGATGTAACACTCACGCTTTAAAACAGCAGACACGTTCATGAGCTAAAGATACCAAACATCTGGAATACAAGCAATGATGATCTACAAATGAAACCTGCCCAACATCTTGAAGACATCTGAGAAACGCTTTAAAGACGACGTGAAAGAGCATTTGCAATGTTTTTAACTGTAATATTTCAGAGTGAAAACAAATCTCCAGCAGGACATACTAATGTAGGACGGATCCATTGTGGATATGACTGGATCGAGAAGTGTTAAGCGATGATATTAAACTATAAAACAGGGAAAATCCCACCGGCGTTCACAAAAATCATATTTTGATATGAACATATTGTAGATATTGTTGTCTGGCAGATCCGATCAGATCCGGTCTTTACCCAGAATGCTCAGCGGGAGTAAACCTGATAACTCGGGTGAATGAGAGGCGTGTCGTACCTGAAACAGAGATGGCACGAACTCCTGCCCGAATCCCCTCCAGGCGCTTCTCATTGTTGGCGAGTCTGTGGAGAAACAATTTCATTAATGAACAAAATGATGATTATTATTGTTTCCATGCACACTATAAAAAAAAAAAAAACAGTTATCCAAGCATAACGACGACTTTTAGAGGTTCACGTGAGTGTTTGATTGGTACAGGCTTAATGCAAATTATACTCAAAAGATTTTACGTACTAGACATGACACATGCAGAATTAAAACATATGTAAGCATATGTACTTTGAAAGACTTTGATTATGTAATATTTTATATATATAATACATGCCTGGGAAAAATATAATAAAAATGTAAAAAATTGAATTTATTTATTTATTTACATTATATAATATATTATATATAGTGTGTGTGTGTGTGTTAAAATATATATTAGGGCTGTGCAAAAATTAATTGCGATTAATCGCATCCAAAATAAAAGTCTGTGTTTACATAATATATTTGTGTGTGCTGTATATAATTATTTTGTATATATAAATACACACACATGCTTGTATATATTTAAGAAAATAAGTTATTCATATATATAAAATATTTATGTAATATAGATTATGTATTTATATATATATATATATATATATACAGAATTTAAGCGCAAATAATTCTTAAATACATGCATGCATAGGTATTTATATATACAAAATAATTATATACAGCACACACAAATATATTATGTAAACACAGACTTTTATTTTGGATGCAATTAATCACAATTAATTTTTGGACAGCCCTAACATATATATATATATATATATATAAATTTAAATATAAAAAAATAACAGTTAACTACAGCATTATTAGGCTAATTTAACATCCTGATATACTGTATATAATAATGTATAATGTATGAAATATAGCCTAATAATGTTCTTGAGTAAACTTCATTGGCAAAAAAACAATGCATTAAAACCATAATGACATTCTTGCCAAATTTGATATATCACCCAGCTAATTTCCCAATCTTCAGCTTTGTCCTGGTTTAGTAGTGTTAAATCTTGAACCGGTGGTCAAACTAAATGAATGGCAGAAGTGAACTCATGACTTACTTTGGAATGGATGGTAGAGCTCTCTCACCCTCTGTAGGACAGAAAACACACCACATGCGCTTATGGATCAACACACACACAAATATGAAGAACTGCACTTCTTATTTTACAGGCAAAACTAAAAAAAGTGAATATCGTGCAAAAGTTCATTTATTTCAGTAATTCAACTTAAAAGGTGAAACTAATATATTATATAGACTCATTACATGCAAAGTGAGATATTTCAAGCCTTTATTAGTTATAAATGTGATGATTATGGCTTACAGCTTATGAAAACCCCAAATTCAAAGCTTTTCATAAGCTGTAGTATATATATTTTAAATGGAGAGCTGTGCGATTTTCCACTCAATACCCCAGACATCCCACAATGCAGCAGTGTGAGGGAGACGTACCTTTCTGAGGTCTGACGATGAAGGACTGGCTGACGCCGCTGAGGAGTCGGCAGTAGCCGTCGATGAGGTCGGCCATGTTCTCCGCGGTGGCGAAGACTGGCGTGCTGATCGTGAGAGGCTGCGGGAAAGAAGACACACTCACAATGAGCCATTATAGAAAACACCGGCCACATGATGACGTCAGCTACAGCAGAGACCAGCTGCACAGGCCAAACACACACACACACATATATAATCTCAGACGCCCACAAATGATCTCAGACACGCCCACGACAGTGTTTCCGTTTACTGTGATTCTTTAATGTGATGAGATAATAATAATAATAACAACAGGCAATAAATACACAACACTTCCTTATATTTTGTTGTCTTTACTGTCTGTATGCAGTCTAGTCTGATTCCCAATCCTATGACTCATCTCTTATAAAGACTCACAACTTGTTTAATTAAGTGTTATTTTATTTTAATATTTTGACTTAGTTTACATTTTTTTATTTTTCAATTTTCCTTTTTAGATTGTTTTACTAATTTGGTTAAGTGATTGTCATATATATATATGAAAAAATAAATAAAACTGAAATAAAAATAAATTATAGCGATGTATATATATATATATATATATATATATATATATATATATTAGGGCAGTGCAAAAATTAATTGCGATTAATCGCATCCAAAATAAAAGTCTGTGTGTACATAATATATTTGTGTGTGCTGTATATAATTATTTTGTATATATAAATACACACACATGCATGTATATATTTAAGAAAATGTGTTATTTATATATAAAATATTTAGATTTATATAATATAGGTTGTGTATTTATATATATATATATATATATATATATATATATACAGAATTTAAGCGAAAATAATTCTTAAATATATACAGTACATGCATGCATAGGTTTTTATATATACAAAATAATTATATACAGCACACACAAATATATTATGTAAACACAGACTTTTATTTTGGATGCGATTAATCGCAATTAATTTTTGCACAGCCCTAATATATATATATAGTTTATTTTTATCTCAGTTTTAGTTTCAGTAATTTTAGCACTACAATGTAAACAAAAATTAGAAATGTTGCTTTGGAGGCTAACTGAAATAAAATAAGTTGATTTATTTTCCTTTAGTTTAGTTAGTAATTTTAGTAATGTTATCTTTTGTCATGCTTATTTGTTTTTGTTTTTTTAACATTTATTTTTATTTCAGTTTTAGCTTTAGTACATTTAGTATTTTAACCTAAACTTTTTTCAGTGTTAGTTACAAACGCAAAAAAAAATAAAACAAGAATTTTTAATCTAATATTTAAATATTTTGTTTTATTTCAGCTGTGTTTTAATTGCTTGAAAATGATTTTTAATAATTCAGTTTTAGTTTGGTTCAAATACCGGTTTAAATGAGGCTAACGAACCCGTCACATCGTCTAAATCTGAGTAAAAATACTGTTTAAAAGACAGACAGCCAGAAAGAGAGAGAGACACACACACACACACACACACACACACTGACAAAAAGTGCAGACAAAGAAACCAAAATAACAGTGGCGGTCTGAAATTACAGCACTGTCAGCTGAGTCACACTTCTACTTCACTTCATGCGCTTTGGTTTACCTCAGCGGCTCCTGCCACGTCCAGCTGTAACACACCTTTCCTCTCCTTCTCCTCCACGCACGAGTAATGGATGCTCTGCACCTGCGTGAAGTTGGCCAGATGTGTCGGCTGAAGGAAGAGAGACACAGGTGATGATACACAGACTTGGAATGAGAAAAGATATGAGAGTTATGATGCTTCATGAATATTCATTGAACTTTACATCAACTTTGCCTCCTGTGTCACAAACCACAGATGATTAATCAGCAGAAAATCTGATTAAAGACTCCCGTCAGAGGCCCTAAAGGACTTTGGGAGATAATACGAGGCGATACACCCGATCACAGGTCGATCTGAATTAATTCACTGTATCAATATCAACCAATCAGAATATCTGAGGTTTTGCATATAGTGATGTGAAGCAGGACTTTGGACCAATGACATTTCACTGTGGGCGGAGCTATTGATAAATAGAACCAAGCAACTGACAAAACCAACTTAGATTAACATAAAACAGATGGAACTCATTGTTTGTTGCTATGGTGATGTTGATGTGAGTTACCGTGGAACCCTTGTCTGTCAGGTAACTGATTCCCTCCTCCGGACCGATAGCAAGATCCACTGATATGACCCAACTCGACTGGAGAGAGAGAGAGAGATGTCATGCATATAACAAGAATGTTGCTCACATTAAGAATTCTTTACGATTTAATCAAAAGAAAATAATCATTAAGTCTCCGCAGGGTCACTTAAAGAACAACTGGTAAGTAAACTAACATTAGTTGTGTTGGGTTTATAACTTTTAAGGAACTGCTATTTTTCTCTAAATATATTCCTCGCATTAATCCACCAAATTGAAACCAACCCATGATATAAAATATAAAGTAAACGCCAATGTAGTTTGTGGTTGGAAAGATATTTTAAAGTCTCTTCTGCTCACCAAGGCTTTGATTTATATGATCACGAATGCAAAAAACCAAAAATATTGTGAAATATGATTACAATTTAAAATAGCTGTTTCTATGTGAATATATGTTACAGTGCAATTTATTCCTGTGATCAAAGCTGAATTTTCAGCATCACATGATCCTTCAGAAATCACTCTAATGAGATGATTTGCTGCTCAAGAAACATTTCTGATTATTATCAGTGTTAAAAACTGTTGTGCTGGTTCATATTTTTGTGGAAACCCTGACACATTTAGTTTTTTCAGTTAAAAAGAACAGCATTTGAAATAGAATCTTTTGTAACATTCTAAATGCCTAACTAAAACGTTACATTGTTACATTCTAAATGCCTAACTAAAATGTTACATTGTTACATTCTAAATTCTAAACTGTCACTTTTGATCCAGTTATTGCTATTGAAAATCTCACTGACTCAAACTTTTAAAGAGTGGTGTGGTGGAAAACAATGGTCTGTTTTTGGAGATTTTGAACACAGTGTCACTGAATATAACTCCTCATGGCCACCAGGAGGCAGGAGAGGCCAGTATTTGAGCACATGACCTGCCGTACCCCTAAAGCACAGCGAAAGCACTCTTTGTCGAATCTGTAGACGGGCGCCAGGATCTCAAAGAACTTCTGTATGCTCTGCTCGTCGTTCAGGTTGGCGAACTGCTTAAATGTTTGCTGGATCTGTTTCCTCAGCGTTTTGGCCTGAAACACGAGAGAGGGAACAGCGTTACACCTCACGCACAGGATGAAAACAAGACACTAGTCAAGTCCCATACGACCAGCACTAGCTTAACAATGACTCAGTTTCACTCCAATAACATTATATTAAATTACAGCGCTATAAAGTCAGAAATTACGAGTAACATCGAAGTAAGCATCAAATATTTAGCATAACATGAGTAATAGTGTGGAGCAAATACAATAAATATTGTGTGTGCATGTCTATACATCATACTCTATATCATACCATCAAATTCAGCTGTCAATCAAATAAAACACAGCAGTCCTCATATTTCCGTAACACTCAAAATACACAAAACCTGGAGTCACATGCTCAATCTGGGTCTAGTCTGCTATTAGAGATCATCTGAGCTCCGAGAGGCATTATGGGTATCTTAACAACATTGAGACACAGATCCTATCAGGCAGAAATGTGAGGGTCGCTTCAGAGGGACGGTCCACCCTTCCTGAGAGGAAGTTTGGCCCGGTATCGGGTCTTACATCTGTGCAGGAATTATGGGAAAGATCTGAGAGTCCTAACAAGAGGGTGGACAACACCATTTCTTCTTCTTAGGCCTCAGAAACGCACCTCTTCGTCTTTTTTATGATGAAAACGTCTTTTTTTTTTTTACTTATCATAACAGGGACCCGTTTAAAAACAATGGGTAAATGTTCCCTTATACACGTTAAAGCTAATTAAAATAATAATACAGATTCAATTCAGACTGCTTTGAGGTTAAAAGAAAACTGATTAGCTATATTTAATAATTATGAATACATATAAATAATTAATGATTGATAATGAATTAATAAAAACACAAATTATGGCTTACCCAACTTATAGTGTCATCAAGGCTAATATGTATGCTCTCTATATATGATACATGAATATTAATCTGAATCTCTGTCATCTATTATGTATCCTGGACTGGTTTCTCCTCAGGAGTATTTCTGCCATCATTTGCTTGCCATAATGTCACTGTATGACTGTATTTTTGATCAAATAAATGCAACTTTTTAAAAAATCTTACAGGACGCAAGCTTTAGTGCTTTTGTAGCGCTATGTTTCTGATGTTCATTCGCTTTCACTGTACGCCAAATGAGCAGCTCATCAAAACATTTCCTTTTATGCAAAAAAGAAAGTCACACAGGTTTGGGACGACATAAAGACGAGTAAATGATGACAGGATTTTGGCTATGCCAAAAAAAGCATTATTAAAAGGCTGAACTCAATAATGTCTGACTTTGATTTATGCGGTCGAGTGACAGATGGCGGCGCTGATCATTCAACCCCATTCTAACCATCACATGAGTGTGTGTGTGTGCGATACGCCGACACTGGAAACTCTTTAAAACGATTTCTAGGAAGCAAACTGATTAAACGCTATAATCCGCCTAAATGAACAGCTCTCGGAGAACATCAACACACGAGTCGGGGGAGGATGGGTGATGATCTGGGGCGGTAATACAACACCTCTGTCCTGCCTACGTGCACACACACACACACACACACACACACACACACACACACACACACACACACACACACACACACACACACACACACACACACACACACACACACACTCACATACACACTCTCTCTCTCTCTCACACACACACACAAATGCATGCACACGCAGATTGTGACATGTGAGATCACTGGAGTCAACAACACACACACACACACACACACACACACACACAAACACACACAAATGCATGCATGCACACGCAGATTGTGACACGTGAGATCACTGGAGTCAACAACACACACACATGCATACACTCTCTCTCTCTCTCTCTCTCACACACACACACACACACACATACACACTCTCTCTCTCTCTCTCACACACACACACACACACACACACACATACACACTCACATACACTCTCTCTCTCTCTCTCACACACACACACACTCACATACACACTCACATACACACTCTCATTCTCTCTCTCTCTCTCTCACACACACACACACACACACAAACACACTCACATATGCACTCTCTCTCTCTCTCTCTCTCTCTCACACACACACACACACACACACACACGTTTAAGGGTGACCCAGGGTCAGAGAATATCCCCACTATTCTCCTGCGCATCTGTCCACAGGGGTGTGTGGGATTGACTCATTAACACTATTCTTATGCCAGCTGCACACACACACACACACACACACACACACACACACACACACTTGGTTTTTCTCCTCATCTCACAACCAGCATTAAAGGGACAGGTCACCCAAAATCTTCAATGACTTCATTCCAAACCCATAAGACTTCAGTTCATCTTTGGCACACAAATGAAGATATTTGACTGAAATCAGAGATTTCTGAGAGTGTGTGTTCACTCGAACGCTTCAAAACGTGCATGAAGAGATTGTAAGAGAAATCCACATGCATTGAGTGGTTTAAGAAACACGATCAACAGGTTTAATACTCTCATACAGAACATTTTAAAATGTTGATTTGCTTTTATCTGTTGCCTGTTGATCTTAATAAACCGAATGGAGGCCGATGTATACACACACACACGCACAATGCAATGCAAATGAATCATCAGTGCAAAATAACATGTACAAATTTAATTTCATGCCAACTTTAACACTAAGTAATCAACTCAAAAAATAAACGCATGAAAATGTGAAATCATTCGCTCACCTTAACCGACTCCAATAAACTTTTGGGGAAGAACCGTCGGAGTCCAACGTCCTTTCTGCAAAACACAGATTCAATGATGTCATCGAGTCTCAAAGACGGCCAAGTGCTTTTAATACAGACGTCTGCGTTCATCTGGTTCATCATTATTAAACAGTTAAAATTTAAATTAAAGAAATAATAATATGTGACATTATTATATTAATAATAATAATAATAATAATAATATGTGACATTATTCAACAGCTAAAATTTAAATTAAAGAAATAATAATATGTGACATTATTAAACAGCTAAAATTTTAATTAAAGAAATAATAATATGTGACATTATTATAATAATAATAATAATAATAATATGTGACATTATTAAACAGCTAAAATTTAAATTAAAGAAATAATAATATGTGACATTATTATATTATTAATAATAATAATAATAATAATATGTGACATTATTAAACAGCTAAAATTTAAATTAAAGAAATAATAATATGTGACTATTATATTAATAATAATAATAATAATAATAATATGTGACATTATTATATTAATAATAATAATAATATGTGACATTATTAAACAGCTAAAATTTAAATTAAAGAAATAATAATATGTGACATTATTATATTAATAATAATAATAATAATAATATGTGACATTAAACAGCTACAATTTAAATTAAAGAAATAATAATATGTGACATTATTATATTAATAATAATAATATGTGACATTATTAAACAGCTAAAATTTAAATTAAAGAAATAATAATATGTGACATTATTATATCCAAAATACTAGATATGAAGCCTATAATTATTCTCTAAAAATATATATATTTCTGGCCCGTATCAGCAGTGTGTTTCCCTCTCAGGACGGGGATTTAAAGCCCAATAAAAGCCAACAGTCCCTGATGATTGTTTCATCATTTCATCTAAATGAAAAGCGCTTCGGTTCAGATTTAACCGCGTGGCGCCTCGCCAAAAACAACTGGAGCGTGTTTATGGGCCTCGAGAGCGACACATCAGTCGATGCTTTCAACTGCTGTGCGGAGAGGTTACACCTACTCACTCGTTATCATGAATAACACACACATTTTACAGTAGAAGCACTGAACTACACAAATGTAAGTATGGGAATGATGCATTGATGTGTCATTCATTAGGAACCCGGATGGTCCGAAGTGCAGATGCTCGCTCTAACAGATAATATTGCCCATTGTACAATAGACGAGCATTCGATCAGAACTACAAACACAAATAAAAAGTATTAAACTACAAACATGGCGGATGTGCGAGAGCAATGGTTAAGAAGAGAGGTTTAGATAAAGGGGTTTGAGTGATTGATACTCACTATCTAACCTGATGAAAAGATATTTATTCAACGTTATCCACATCATATTTAATCTGCAACAACATTATTAACCTTCATAAAGATACGTTTGGTCATCAACTTGTTCATGACTGGCAGATCAACGTGCTGCTGTTTCTGTCCCATACACATTCATTTGAATGTGGAGGATTTTAACCTAGTAACCTATTTGCCTACTTTTCTGCTACACACTCAAAAATATGTGCTCTTTCTTCATAAAAACACTACACACTTTTAGGGCCTAGTATAAATGTATGGATTTATAAATATATGGATTTATATCAATTCAATTCAATTCAAATTGCTTTATTGGCATGACTGTACATATTACAATATTGCCAAAGCTTGTAACACATAGTATAGTGAAGACATCAATAAAAACAAAGTATTATAACAACTTAAATTGAAATGTACAAATTAAATATATATATTTAATTTGATTTTTATATATATATATGAAGAGTTCAGATGCAAAAGCCTCTAAGTGCCATTTGAAATTTTCTTCTAGAATGATCATTTTTATCAAGCTTGTATATTTAAGTTCAGTGATTTCACTTAAATGGCGATGATAATTACCTATTAATTGTTATTTAAGTGAAATTACTGAACTTAAATATACAAGTTTGATAAAAATCATCATTAAAGAAGAAAATTTCAAATGGCATTTAGAGGCTTTTGCATCTGAACTCTTCATATATATATATATATATATATATATATATATAGAGAGAGAGAGAGAGAGAGAGAGAGAGAGAGTTCATATACTTATACTAGGCCCTAAAACTATGTAGGTTTTAATATATGTATATAACCATTGTATTTAAGCTAGTAGTCAAGGTACCTTTTCTTATTTTTATTTAGCTGAAAATTTAACTGAAAAAAAAAAAATTAAGACAAAGTTAAAATGAAACTGGAATATATGAAATAAAAACTAATTCTAAATATGAATTAAATCTGTAATAGTATCACAATGACAGTAAAATAACAGTGGTTCAGAGGTTAACCAGCTTCTGTCACAGCAGCTGTCACTCAAATCAAGCTGGCACTGTGATTGGTGCGCTCTCCGCCCGCCCCGCCCCCTGAGGGGCCACAGCACTGCTGTGGGACTGCGGGCGATCAGACGGATATGACCCGCAACTAATGCACACGTGTGTGTGTGTGTGTGTGAGAGAGAGAGAGAGTCAGTCCCGCTGAGATGAAAGAGTGACTGTGAGAGTGTGGCAGTGTTATTTATATTTAACACAAACCAAAACCATAAACAATGTTCATAACTTGAAATGATGTAAGAGTTGTAGACTCACTCTAAGAGTTCATAGTTGGATTTCTTATCCAGAGCGTTTCCTCTCATCTCTCGGTAGAATCTCCTGGAAAAGACAAACGCACAGATGAGATCAGCAGCAGTTCTGCATGTTCTGCTGAACCCATCAGGAGGAGGAGGAGCGCACCTGATCTCCAGACAGCCGAGCTTCAGTGCGATGTCCTGCTCCACCTGATCCGCCATCTCCAGCAGGTAGTCATTCTTCACCTGTGCACAACAGAGACAAAACACACACATGTTGGAATTCACACAAGACATTTTTCACTGGATGGATGGATGGATGGGTGGAGACTGAGAGATGGATGGGTGGGTGGAGAGATGGGTGGATGGATGGAGAGATAGATGGATGGATGGATGGATGGAGAGATGGAAGGGTGGAGAGATGGATGAGTGGAAGGATGGATGGATGGATGGGTGGAGAGATGGAAGGGTGGAGAGATGGATGAGTGGATGGATGGATGGATGGATGGATGGATGGATGGGTGGAGACTGAGAGATGGATGGGTGGGTGGAGAGATGGGTGGATGGATGGAGAGATAGATGGATGGATGGATGGATGGAGAGATGGAAGGGTGGAGAGATGGATGAGTGGAAGGATGGATGGATGGATGGAGAGGTGGATGGGTGGAGACTGAGAGATGGATGGGTGGGTGGAGAGATGGGTGGATGGATGGAGAGATAGATGGATGGATGGATGGATGGAGAGATGGAAGGGTGGAGAGATGGATGAGTGGAAGGATGGATGGATGGATGGATGGGTGGAGAGATGGAAGGGTGGAGAGATGGATGAGTGGATGGATGGATGGATGGATGGATGGATGGGTGGAGACTGAGAGATGGATGGGTGGGTGGAGAGATGGGTGGATGGATGGAGAGATAGATGGATGGATGGATGGATGGAGAGATGGAAGGGTGGAGAGATGGATGAGTGGAAGGATGGATGGATGGATGGAGAGGTGGATGGGTGGAGACTGAGAGATGGATGGGTGGGTGGAGAGATGGGTGGATGGATGGAGAGATAGATGGATGGATGGATGGATGGAGAGATGGAAGGGTGGAGAGATGGATGAGTGGAAGGATGGATGGATGGATGGATGGGTGGAGAGATGGAAGGGTGGAGAGATGGATGAGTGGAAGGATGGATGGATGGATGGATGGGTGGAGAGATGGAAGGGTGGAGAGATGGATGAGTGGAAGGATGGATGGATGGATGGATGGGTGGAGACTGAGAGATGGATGGGTGGGTGGAGAGATGGGTGGATGGATGGAGAGATAGATGGATGGATGGATGGATGGAGAGATGAATGGGTGGAGAGGTGGATGGGTGGATGAATGGATGGATAGAATAAATTCTATAATAAAAATGCATTATATGACATCATGTACATCATATTATGATGTAATTTTTATAGCAAAAGTACATATTTATATATTTTTTCATGTTTATATTAAATTTGTTACATTCCATTATGAATTATTGATTGGTTGTGATGTAATAGTGTAGCAGAGTCAGGGAGACTGTATATCTGTAATTGATGATGTCTACAGCAGGTGTTCTGCTCCTAACACACACACACACACACACACACACACACACACACTACATCACTCATCACGGCCCGCACAATAATACGACTTCATCACAGACGGCCTTTACAGAATCTGCTGGAACGTCCTTCTATTGTCCAGATGATGAACAGCCTTAATAAAACTAACACATGATTCTCCCTGTCAGCGGGAACTCTGCTAGAGCATTGTGGGATATCGCGGTGATGTTGTTACCTATCGAGGCTTCTTGAACACACACACACACACACACACACACACACAGACTCCATCTGATGAAGCCGTTCAGACAGCAGCGGGACGAGGGCACCTTCACCTGCTGATAAAAGTAGTTCAGTGTCGGCTTGTCTTCAGCAAACTGATTCAGGAAGCCCTTGGGCAGGTAACGGATCCTCAGCTCATACCTACGGACGAGACAGAAACACGGTAAATAAAACAGTCTTGACAAGATAAGTCACCATGTACACACACACACACACAAATATTTATATCTATATACAAATATATATATATATATAAGAGAAAAAAAATCATCACCAAATCTCATATTTCACCCCCAAATCAATAGAAATAAATAAGGAACTATTTTGTTTTTGAAAAAAAAAAAAATCTTTTCATTATTTTTTGACAATAAAACACATTTTCTTTATAACAAAGTAAACACGATTTTATTAGATACTTTTTTGTACTACAATTTTATTTGTATTTGTATTTATTTATTTATTTGTTATTTTATTTTCACAAATGTTAGTATAATATAATAATAATAATAAATACATTTAATTTATATGTATTTTTAAAGGTACTCGAAGAGATATAAAACAAAATCACTTTATTTTTTATCTTACTTTGACAAATTATGTTAAAATATTTACCTTTACTTGAATATGTACTTGTATTAGAAATGTATGCACATTAAATATATAAAGTATGTGTGTATGTGTATATATATATATATATATACACACACTGTGCAAAGATTAAAAGTTTGTGTTTACATAATATATTTGTGTGTGCTCAGCTGTGTATAATTATTTTGTATATATAAATACATATGCATGTATATATTTAAGAATTATTTGCATGTAAATACTGTATATATATATAAATAAATACATAATATATATAATATATAAATATTTTATAAATGAATAACACATTTTCTTAAATATATACATGCATGTGTGTGTATTTATGTATACAAAATAATTATACACAGCACACACACATATTATGTGAACACAAACTTTAATTTTGGATGTGATTAATCACAATTAATCTTTGCACAGCCCTAATATATAGGCTATATATACAAACATTGTACGCAACAAACCCATTGGCAATACTAATGTACAGTTTTTGTCATGTTTATGAAGGAAAACACAATGAAAACCTGAAAATGGGGAAAATTACACATTAAAAAGACCTCATGAGCACAACACACACACACATGATCCCTGCATAATCTAAACACTCAAACCAATCAGTGCTGGAGGATTTATTATTGAACACACACACAACTCAATCCCGATATATGAGCCATCATGAGCACAACACATCAATCGCGGTCGAGCTCAGATCACTCGGATCTTTTACAGGACTCAGTCCTCGGCTGTTTCCACAGGAAATGATCCTTCATGGCTTTTCAGGACTTCCTGGAACTTGCTCAGGAAATGATTGAATCTCAGTTCCTGAGAAAGCAGGAGCTCAATCGCAACACACACACACACACTTCTACGACACACTGAACCCCAGTCTGCTGGGAGAGCTGCTTTCTCTGGGGTTAAACCACTGGATGTGTTCTTGACTTATACACTCGCAAAATTAAAAACAGAGCTGAAAAAAACAAAAAATCAAAAAAATTTGGAAACCTTATGAAAAAAAAAAAGTTTTTGTCTGGCCAACAAATATATCTAGAGTGTAAAAATGTATAATTTATAATTTTTCCAATTTAAAACAAAGCATATTTTGCCTTAAAAATATTGTTTAATGGTAAATTATCAAAAATGTAAAGGTTTTTAAGAAACTAAAAGCAAAGTCACTTTTATTTCGGGTCGATCTTGACCAGAACAAGCTCATGACCATCAAAAGCACTTCACGAGCGCTTGGGTCGCTGAACTGTTGGAGATAATCAAGCGTTTCTGATGTTGTGTCCCACTCGCAGGGTTTAAATCACTGAGTGACAGAACAAAAGCAGGTCGAGTGAATGGAGCTGCAGCTGCTTCATGAGGCGCACGGGCCTGACCGGCCGCTGGTGCATTGTGGGTAGAGACGAGGTGACATAAAAATACCATCTGTGAGGTAATAACTCACATCTATAGAAGCTCAAGCCCCTGATAAAATAAAACGGACACACACGGACCGACAATGAGAAGCGCGGCAGAAGGCACACACACTTCAAACACTCCTCCTGCTGTAATGACAATCACATGAGCATCTCACTGGCAAAGACCAGCCCTAAACACACACACTCATAAACTTACAGAATTACACACGCACTCACAGAATCACACACAGACACACACACACACTCACAAACTCACTCACAGAATCACACACACTCACAAACTCACATAATCGCACACTCACAGAATCACACACACACACACACTCATGAAATTACTCACAGAATCACACACACTAACAAACTTACAGAATCGCACACTCACAGAATCACACACACACACTCACAAAATCACACACAGACTCAAGACACTCACAAACTCATTCACAGAATCACACACACTCACAAACTCACACAATCACACACACTCACGGAATCACACACAGACACACACACTCACAAACTCATTCACAGAATCACACACACTCACAAACTCAGAATCACACACACTCACGGAATCACACACAGACACACACACTCACAAACTCCTGCAACTCTAACGGCACGTCTGTAGTGTTCTTCCAGCAGGGATCAAAGCAATATTAACAAAGGTGTGTGTGAGTGTGTGTGAGCGCTTTACCTCCACTCGTCCTGCGGGCGGTTCTGCTCGTACCTCTCCCTCACGTGGGACACGCCCATGTCCGGGTGCAGCCAGTGCACGTCCCCCGACGGGCCGTGAGTGAGGCGCAGCCCGAAGCAGGACACCAGACGCACCTTGTGGATGTCCACGATCTTCTGAATGATTCCCTGCAGGCGCAAAACACACACAGCTCATGGTCATAAACCCCCATAATACACGGCACACACTGATTTATAGAAGCGCAACAATCCTGCGGGGGTTATTAGATGATTAGAGTGTAATGGATCCGACCGGGAACCACCTCAACCTTCATGAGACACACACACACACACACACACAATAAACGCAGTGAGTGCAATGGGGTCGGTTCAAAACTACACCTGAGATCAGTACCATCGAGGGTCAGTACCATTACTTTTATATTAAAATATATATATAAAAAGATATTAAAACAAATATTTAAAAAAATATTTTCAAATATTAAAAAAAAAATCATTAAATGGATCAAAAGTGACAGTTACGACGTTTAGAATGTTACACAAGATTCTATTTCAAATAAATGTTGTTCTTTTGAACTTTCTGTTCATCAAAGAATCCTGAAAAATAAAATGTATCTCATGTTTTAAACATTGATAATAATCAGAAAATCCTCATATTAGAGTGATTTCTGGAGGATCATGTGACACAGAAGACTGGAATAATGATGAAGCTTTGAACACAGGAATAAAATTACATTTTACTATATATTCACATAAACAACACTTATGTTAAATAGTAATAATATTTCACAATTTATGTAGACTTGTGACATCAAATGAATTCTGCATCAATGCCAACGCTTGTGTCATTTATAGTACGGTACATATTTCAATTTACCTTCAACTCCTGGTGTCTCTGTTCAGACTAAATATAAGCATAAAAACAGCGGCAGACGAAACGGTATCTCGACCAGACGACGTCTCGCATCTCTGACAGACACACAGTCCTGAGATAAAGTGCTCTTCACAGAGCAGATCAAGCGCTTCATCCGGCCTAGAAACTCAAAACACTGCGTATGGATATGATGGCAGACTCATGATGGTGAGTGACTGGGTTTCAGGAGAGATTGACTAACGTAAGGGTTTCACCAGCATTAAACAGCGCTCAGGCCAGCTGGAACCGACGTCTACACGTGGCCTGGGGTTTGGCAGAGCGGGAATAACACAGCTGGATTTCCCTCGGCACACTGGCACAAGATCTCAGCCTTTACAATCAATCATGCACTCATGACCATAAAGATCTAGTAAGAAACATCCAAACAACTACCAGACAATGACTAAAGAATGCCTTAAAACTAGGGCTATCAAACGATTAATCGCATCCAAAATAAAAGTTTGTGTTTACATAATATATGTGGGTGCACTGTGTATAATTATTTTATATATATATATATATATATAAATACACACACACACACACACATGCATGTATATTTAAGAAAAAAATATTATTTATATATCAAATATTTAAAAATTAAATATAATTCTGTATACATTATATACATGAAAATATTTCTTAAATATATACAAGCATGTGTGTGTATTTATATATACAAAATAATTATACACAGTGCGCCTACATATATTATGTAAACACAAACTTCTATTTTAGATGCGATTAATCGGGATTAACCCTTTGACAGCCCTACTTAAAACCATGTAAAACCCCCAGAAACTGCTTCTAAAGCTACAGATATTAATGCCCAAAAGAAGGACACTAAACAGGACTTGTTCTTACCCTGACGTCAGTTGCGTCTCCATGCCGGATGTTGCTGGACCAGGTGCTGCGCTCGCTGTTGTTCTCAAAGTGATGGAAGACCTTCAGGACCCTGTCGGGGGCCCCGGGGGCCCGTTCCGGCCCCGCACTCAGACGGGCCTTGGCCCCGGGGCCCAGGGTGTAGTTCGGGTTGGGCTCCAGGTATGCCGTCGCCATGCCTTTGTTGTGCGCTAAGTGTCTGTCATATTCTGTGCAAAAAAAAAAACAAGAGGAAGGGGAAACGGGTTAGGGTCATTTTTGATTAAAAAAATTAAATCAAAATTGCAATTAGTGCAATTAGTGCGATTATCAAATCACAAAGGCTGCGATTTAATTTAATATCTGAGTGTTTATTTACATGTGAGCGACTCATGATCCGATTCTGAGCGTCTCGGTTCACAGTAAATACAGTAAAATCTCTGAAATTCTGAAATAAAAATGAACAAAAACTATATGGGTGGACATAAAAAAAAAAGAAAAAATAATAAAAATGACAAAAATACACCACAACATTCCAAAATCCTTAACTACAATAATCATGTAAAGAGAAAATATATAAAAAAAATTCAAAATATGAATAAAAACTATAATGGAATCTTAATTATACATAAACAACACCTGAAAAAAAAAAAAAGCATTTTCAATCAATTTGATTTTTTCCCCCAAATTGTTCACACACAAATTGTTTTTGTCCTTCTTTAGTAATTAAAAACAGACATTGTTTCCAAAATAAAAGGACTTTCTAACCGCATTTCCGCGTTTCTCACACTTCTGATATAATCTGAGGACGTTTCTCCTTCTGTCTCCGTGTGTGAAGCGGACCGAGAGCCAGACGAAGCGTGAACTACATGATAAATTTACTCATGAAATGAAGAGGCGTAATATAGAGAAGATGAATCACTGCTCATGTTTACATCAGGGTCGATGTGTGAAAACATGAATGAGCCTCGGCTAAAAAACTTTTGCTGATAATTTACTCACCCTCATGTCATCCAAGATGTCCATGTCTTTCTTTCTTCAGTCGAAAAGAAATGAAGGTTTTTGATGAAAACATTCCAGGATTTTTCTCCATATAATGGACTTCAATGGGGTCCAAACGGTTCAAGGTCCAAAAGACACTTTCAGTTCAAGCTACAAACTGTTCAAAGGGCTTTAAACGATTCCAGACGATGAATAAGGGTCTTATCAAGCGAAACGATCGCTCATTTAATAAATAAATAACAAAGTTTAAGTTTTATAAGCTCAAATGCTCGCCTTGCTCTTTTGAGATGCGCGTTCGTGACTCTCCTGTTCGAACTTGAATGAATTTCGTTCGTTGAATGAACCAAATGACACGAAAAAAGATTCGTTCATTTTGATGAACGAGTTCGAACAGGAGAGTCACAAACGCGCATCACAGAACAGAGCAAGGCGAGCATTTGAAAACTTAAACTTTTGTATTTATTTTTTAAATGACTGATGGTTTTGCTTGATAAGACCCTTATTCATCGTCTGGTGTCGTTTAAAGCCCTCTGAAGCTGTACTGAAACTGTCTTTTGACCTTGAACCGTTTGGTCCCCATTGAAATCCATTATATGGAGAAAAATCCTGGAATGTTTTCATCAAAAACCTTAATTTCGTTTCGACTGAAGAAAAATCTTGGATGACATGGGGGTGAGTAAAAGTTTTTTTTAAAAGTGAACTACTCCTTTAAGGAATAAACGTCTTTCTAGATGGTTAACGCTGGTCTGGGTGTTTGTTCAGCTGGAGGCGCACACTCACATTAAACGAACCATACATACATCCATACACATTAAACTATGAGATAAACAAGATAGATGCAGGGAAGGACTGATGGCAGCACTTTCCTCTCAGCACCGTTCCAACAATCCCAGACATCCGCTTATCACCATCACAAATATGAAACACACCCATGACAAAGATAAACAAACGTGCAAGAACAAACACACACGCATATCAGGACAGTTACGCAAGAGTCAGTGAGTTTGAATAAAACAATCAAAAATGAGCTTGCAACTAAACCTTCTAATACTGCTAATTGCTGACATTTACCAAGGGAAATAATCATATCATTTACAGAAAAGCATTTACAGTGGAAGTGCAGACAAAGCCTTGGGTTATTGAGTAAACTTTCTATTTACTGTTACGTCTGACGTAATTCCTGTTCCATGTAAAGAGAGTGATACAGATATAATTGGAAAATGCATTTATTCTTATGTCTGGACAGGATGATGCCTATTTCCTAAGTCAGGTCACCATTATTTCTATAGTTATAATGAATTCTATAGAGAAACCCGGCTCAGTCTACTCTGGCCTAGATAAACGAACACAGTGTGATTTATTCAATGACAGACTAATGACAATCATCAGTGAGAAACTAATGAGGATCACAAACCATCTGGACACAATACAGTAATGCGAGCTGTCATGAAAATAATGTCACAATGCAATTAAATCATAACGGCTGTCTCGAGATTCACCCGTCTGCTGAGAGGAGCTTCTTATGATTGGCTTCAGTTCTTTAATACAACATACACTCTCAGAAAAAAAGGTACAAAAGCTGTCACTGGGGCTGTACCTTTTCAAAAGGTACACTTTTGTACCCAAACGCTTCATATTGGTACCTTAGTGGTACATTTTAGCACCTAAAATGTACATATTAACATCTAAATGGACATATTAGCACCTAAAATGTACATATTAGCACCTGAAATGTACATAATAGCTCCTGAAATGTACATATTAACACCTGAAATGTATATATTAACACCTAAAATGTACATATTAGCACCTAAAATGTATATATTAACACCTAAAATGTACTCAGCACCTAAAATGTACATATTAGCACCTAAAATGTACATATTAGCACCTAAAATTGACATATTAACACCTAAATGGACATATTAGCACCTAAAATGGACATATTAGCACCTAAAATGGACATATTAACACCTAAATGGACATATTAGCACCTAAATGTACATATTAGCACCTAAAATGTACATAATAGCTCCTGAAATGTACATATTAATGCCTAAAATGTACATATTAGCTCCTAAAATGTACATATTAACACCTAAAATGTACATATTAGCACCTAAAATGTATATATTAACACCTAAAATGTACATATGAGCACCTAAAATGTACATATTAACACCTAAAATGTACTCAGCACCTAAAATGTATATATTAACACCTAAAATGTACATATTAGCACCTAAAATGTACATATTAACACCTAAAATGTACTCAGCACCTAAAATGTACATATTAACACCTAAAATGTACATATTAGCACCTAAAATGTACATATTAACACCTAAAATGTACTCAGCACCTAAAATGTACATATTAGCACCTAAATGTACATATTAGCACCTAAAATGTACATAATAGCTCCTGAAATGTACATATTAATGCCTAAAATGTACATATTAACACCTAAAATGTACTTAGCACCTAAAATGTACATATCAACGCCTAAAATGTACATATTAGCACCTAAAATGTACTCAGCACCTAAAATGTACATATTAGCACCTAAAATGTACATAATAGCTCCTGAAATGTACATATTAATGCCTAAAATGTACATATTAGCACCTAAAATTGACAAAAGTGTACATTTTAAAAAGGTACAGCCCCAGTGACAGCTTTTGTACCTTTTTTTCTGAGGGTGTAGCAAGGCTAGCTTTTAGTTTTGGGCTGAAATATGAGCCAGACATGAACTTGAAAGGCGCACATCAAAGTGTCAGTGAACGAGCGGTTACACTCTCAGAGTCACGTATGGCGCACACACACACACACACACACACAGCTGCAGACACTGACACCATCCAAACACACCGCAGTCTGTCTGCTTCATACATCATCAACAAACACATCACATCACACACATTCAGAAGACACTTTTAGACGCCAGACTTGAAACACACACACACACACGCAAATATGTTTCAAAACTAAGATTTTGAATTTTTTTTAAAAGAAGTGAATCCATACAGTACGTCTCTCTAACGAGCATGCGGCCCGTGGACACGACGATCCTACCTGTGAGTAGAAACGGCCAGCAAACACACGGTACAGTGAAGTCATGTGACAAACATCCATCTCTGTCGGGGAACATGAGGGAGTCGTGCGGAGAGCAGAAATCCCTGCCTGTGCCTGCAGCGGGTGTGGAATATCTGACACGCTTTACCGTCACACACACACACACACACACGGGTCGAGCCTCTCTCCTCTAACACACAGTCTCATCGCTCCAATCACGGCCGAGTGTGAGTCACGTTTACCTGTTCACCACTGATGTCTCATTTCCCTCACACTCACCTGGCGTCCAGGTGTGCGGGGGCGTGGCTTAAGGCAGGACACGCCCCTATATCCATTTAAACAATGAATACGAATACTGAAAGGCTCATTCAGGACAAGAGAGAGACTGTACAACCTCTGCTTCAAAACCTAGTGTTGTACACTGTCAGATATGAGAGATGCGATATGAGAGACATGATTCACAATTGAGTCCAATAGAGTTTGATTTTTTAACATAAATCTTATATGCATGAAAATACATAGATAGCCACACAAAATTTTGGTTTAACACAAAAATGTTTAATTAGATTTCTCTATTTCGATAGTATTGAACAAAACGCACTGGAACTTACTATAACTTTTATTTTTCTATTTAAAATGCTAAACAAACAAAAAAAAACATAAATAAATACTAGATCTGGTACGTTGCTGCTGTCACACAGACGTAAATGGACATACATAAACGCCGTAGCAGATCTAGGGACGGGTTCACAGGAACTCAGACCAGACCATTTAAATGTCGAGCAAGCGATCTCATTGGCTGCAGGATCAGCAGAGCCAATCAGATCGTACCATGCAGTAATGATGTGATTTCTGTAAAGGACATGCATCAGCCTGAGCCATCTAGAGTTTCACGACTGAACTAAATACGGCACTGAAAACGGTCAATATTGTTGGCTTGTGATTTTCCTTATTCATAAGTTAGTTTGGATAAAAGCGTCTGCTAAATGAATATAAAGGTTAAAGCTGGTGCAATGCATCTCTGTGGTTACATATTAGAGTATTAAATGGTTTTGGAGGGACTATCGGTGAGTAAACAATGACAGAACTGTAATTTCTGAGTGAATTTAATTTCCCATATTGAAGATATTAAAATAAGAGTCAGCACAGAGATGGCCATGTCATCAACGCTGAAGGAAATCTCTTCACACACGGCAGTGACCGCAGCCGAATCTCTAATGACTTCACAATCTTAAATGTCACGGTTCAGTCTAATTCAACTGCCCTTCAGCCAGCGACCGCATCGACAATGTCTGCCCTGTGAAAATGAGTCATTTCAGGCGATTGCATGAAGATTTCACTGAATTTCCGTCATCTAGGAGTAATGAGTCATTCCTGACAGCATGAGACGGAAGAAAACGCTGAGTTTGCAGTCGGGCAACATGAGGAACTGTCCGTCGACACGCTGAGACCATCCGGAGGAACAGAGATGATGGGGTCACGTCATGCTGACCCACAGATATCCCAGCATGCACCCGCAATGAACACCAACGGAGCTACATTTGACTTCACGTTCAGGGACACAGTGACTCAAAAACGAGGAGAGCCCAGATGAGAGAAATAGAAGAGAGCACAGGAGACGAGATGACACGAGAAGAGGAGACTAGACTATAAGAGAGCAAAGCAGAGATGAGAACAATGAAGAAGAAAAGAGATTAGATGAGATCAGACTAGATGAGAAGAGACAAGAAGAGAAGAGACAAGAAGAGACTAGATGAGAAGAGATAAGAAAAGACTAGAAGAGACAAGAAGAGACCAGATGAGAAGAGACTAGAAGAGACTGGATGAGATGAGAAGAGACAAGATGAGACTAGATGAGAAGAGACTAGAAGAGACTGGATGAGATGAGAAGAGACAAGATGAGACGAGAAGAGACGAGAAGAGACTAGATGAAAAGAGACAAGATGAGACAAGAACAGACTAGATGAGAAGAGACTAAAAGAGACAATAAGAGACTAGAAGAGAAGAGACAAGATGAGATGAGACAAGAAGAGAGTAGATGAGAAGAGACAAGAAGAGAAGAGACAAGAAGAGAGTAGATAAGAGAAATAGAAGAGAGCACAGGAGACGAGATGACACGAGAAGAGGAGACTAGACTATAAGAGAGCAAAGCAGAGATGAGAACAATGAAGAAGAAAAGAGATTAGATGAGATGAGAACAGACTAGACTAGAAGAGACTAGAAGAGACTAGATGAGATGAGAAGAGACAAAAAGAGACTAGACGAGGAGAGACTTGATGAGATGAGAAGAGACAAGAAGAGACTAGAAGAGAAGAGACAAGAAGAGACTAGATGAGAAGAGACTAGATGAGACTAGATGAGAAGAGACAAGATGAGAAGAGACAAAAAGAGACTAGACGAGAAGAGACTTGATGAGATGAGAAGAGACAAGAAGAGACTAGACGAGAAGAGACTCGATGAGATGAGAAGAGACAAGAAAAGACTAGAAGAGAAGAGACAAGAAGAGACTAGAAGAGAAGAGACAAGAAGAGACGAAGCGAGAAGAGACAAGAAAAGACTAGATGAGAAGAGATGAGAAGAGACTAGATGAGATGAGAAGAGACAAGAAGAGACTAGAAGAGAAGAGACAAGAAGAGACGAAGCGAGAAGAGACAAGAAGAGACTAGAAGAGAAGAGACAAGAAGAGACTAGATGAGAAGAGATGAGAAGAGACAAGATGAGAAGAGACAAAAAGAGACTTGATGAGATGAGAAGAGACAAGAAAAGACTAGAAGAGAAGAGACAAGAAGAGACTAGAAGAGAAGAGAAGAAGAGACGAAGCGAGAAGAGACAAGAAAAGACTAGATGAGAAGAGATGAGAAGAGACTAGATGAGATGAGAAGAGACTTGATGAGATGAGAAGAGACAAGAAGAGACAAGAAGAGACTAGATGAGATGAGAAGAGACAAGAGACTAGATGAGACGAGAAGAGACTCGATGAGAAGAGACAAGAAGAGACGGGGCGAGAAGACAAGAAACGATAGACGAGTAGAGACTAGAGAAGAAGAGACAAGACAAGAAGTAAGACAAGAAGAGAACAGATGAGGTGAGAAAGGACGAGACATCTGAGAAAAGAAGAGACGAGACTAGAAGAGATGAGAATAGAGAAAAAGAGGCTAGAAGAGAAGAGACGAGACTAGAAAATAAATGAGATGAGACAAGACAAAAAGAGACGAGACATGAGATGAGACTAGAAAAGAAATGAGACGAGACGAGACAAGAGACGAGGCGAGATGAGAAAATAAGAGACTAGAAGAGATGAGACTAGAGAAGAGCCTAGACTAAAAGACAAGAAGATATGAGAAGATTACGAGTCAAGAAGAGAAAAGGGTTGCATCATGTGACCTCTGAACACACAGAACGCATCGCCCACTGGTTAACATGTATTTAAATTACGTGTGAGGGATCAGACCGACAACAGCTCAAAATGTGTGAAGAGAACAGCAGGAAAACACAACATCCATCCAGAGGAACACAACATGAGCTCAACACATTATATCTGAACCTCAGTGACTCCGGCACGCATTAGATCCTCCATTAGTGTGTGAAGCACGTAACCTGCTCCTCAGGGGTCACAGATTATCTCCATGTTTGTCCCATACTCGTCCATCTATGGATATACTCCATATTTCCCAGATACTGCTGGTTTCATTTCTAGTTTAATCTTCCTAAAGTATGGTTGACTGACAGTCACACACACTCACAGGAAGATCTCTCTCTAAACAGCAAGCTGATCAGATCTCAGTGTTACAGGTTTACATGGGTCTGCTGGGAAACATTACTGTTTACAACATCTCCTGAAATGACACGTCTGAGGAAAAACTCAGCACTGGATTTGACACAGACGCGTTTGTGTGTGTGTTTAAGGCAAACTCAACAATATTTCCCCTGTATATTCTGCTCTGTTCTTAGAGATGTCTTCAGATTTACCCGCCTCTCAACATCATGATATCAAGAGCAAACTGCTTTCCTGTATAAACACCAACAACTACAACAAATAGTAGATCAAAACTAGTCAAAGGTCAGATTACACAAGAATATACCGTATATACACAGCAGCAGAGTTCATCTTTTTAAGTGCCATTTCTATTTTAGTTTTAAACTAATGCAATAGTTCATATTAATTGCACCAAGTGAATTTGTGAACAACAATAGTGAAAAACCAGTGATAAAAAGATGCAGTCGTTACCAGTGAAGAGGTCTTTAGCATGAGACGGATCAATAAAACGATGCTTTCAAACTTGATCAAGACGCTTTCTCTTTTAAGATGTCTCTGAAGCATGTCTGAACTCAATATGAATGAGATTAATCATAATCATTTGATAACAATCATTTGATCTGTTCATTGCAATGAGCCGCCGCAGAAGAATCAACTCTGGGTGATGAAATATTGCCCAACAATTAATTTAACCAGGAGATGAAGCGAGTAAATTCAATCAACCAATTAAAATTAATTGGCATAATTTTCATTTTCAAATCAAAATTTCTCTCTTTATGATTCCTTGGATGAACACATATGAGACACACACACAAAGTCAATGAGACGGGTTGTCCCGTCAGTCACACAAGAGTCAATAAGATTAAGACTGAATGAGTGTCTCACTAAAGGACAGCATCAAGAGCAGGTGCTCAACACACACACACACACACACACACACACACACACACTAACCCGAGCTCTAAACCTACCCATCACACACACACACACTAAGCCCACCCTTAAACCTAACTAATGGCACACACACATAGAGAGAAAATTAAATAAACTATTATTGGCAAAAAAAAAAAAATCATTAAAAAAATCATAATGCATTGCTTTAAAATTAATTATTAATGTTATATAATTCCCTTTTTTGTAAAATGATAAAAGCATTGGCTAAACATATTAAAGTAAAATGATTGTTTTATGTTTTTAAGAATGCATTTTTAGTGTGTTTTAGTTCACAGTGTCATGTATGGTATGATATGTCATATAAAATAACAATAATAATAATAAAATTAACCCTTGTGCTGCATTAGATTTTTAACACCGTTGAATGCATTAAGGACCAAAAATGGCCACATATTAAACATTGCCTAAAATATTATATATTATTATTATTTTCCATTTTACCAAGTTAAATCCTTTAACCAGCATCAGTCCTCATCATAACTACCAAGAATGTATTCAATTTCAGGATTTTAACCCTTTAATTACCAGTTTTGTTTGCGAAACCATCGATTTGTATAAGAGGAAAAAACACAAAAATTCTATTATTTTCAATAAACTAAATGCAAAGAGAAAACTTTAGATTTGGATTATCACAGTCCCACTTTGCAAAAAATCCCACTTAGCGCGTTAGAGACCAAAAATGGCCACCTATTAAACATTGCCTATATTGCCTAAAATAAGGTGCATTTCCACCCATAGGGAATAAATGTAGTGACGTCATCTGGTGGAATACACTATATAATGCAAATATAATGCTTTTGCTTCAAAATGAAAGGATGTTTGTGCAAAAATCATGTTTCATGTATTACTGACAGCCTCAGATTTAAACAACGTTTTAATGGGTTTCAATGGGCCATTTTTGGTCTTTATGGTGCTGAGTGTTACTATTTGATCTACACAGTGTGTGTGTTATACATATTTTGCAAAATGGGATCACATTTTTTACATGTATCCAAAAAGTCACAATTTTGCCAAATTTCATACCATTTGCATTAAAACAGCCAAAATGGTCAAAGAAATTAAACTGCAAAAGACCAAAAATGTCCCTAATGCAGCATAAGGGTTAAATAAAAAAAATTACATAAAACAAAACAAGTAAAAAATAAACACTAAAGCTTGTGTCAAAATGCTTTCAACTACCAAAATAGGACACTTCAAACTCATCCGCACAGCCACAAACACACTCGCATTGGACGGCATGAACAGACAGTGGTGTGTGTGTACCTGCGGCCCAGCACAAGGGGAAAGCACTGCAGATTCTCTTCTCCATGTAAGCGTCAGACTGTCGGCCTGAGCCCGTGGAGAGGGTCAGCCAGCACCCGCCGCTCTCAAACACCCTCATGGGAACTGTCCTGACACACACACACACACACACACACCGGCCTTCGACTGCAGATAATCCACTGGAAGAAGCCCTCGACGGGAACACAAATCCTGCCCTGATGCCTGGAGTCCTCAGTCCTCAATGAGGAGACAGACGGAGTGTGTGTGGCTCGGCCTCACCGAGGAGAATGAGCCGATGAGTTCAGGAAGGCCAGTGCAAAGCTGGAGGGGGAGGAGCCACTGCGATCTAATTAATATGCAAATCCCACACTCATTTCCTTCAACAGAGGCTGTTTACCAAGTCAACCACGAGTGCAAATCACTGCTGACCTGCATTGTCTGCTCGTGCATTTTTACTGCCTTGGTCCCTAAAACGCCCATTTGTTTCTCCCAGCATGCTCTGCTTATTTTCTTTAAACCACAAAGACTAGTGCTCTGCCATGCTGTTTACTGCAGATACACAGGCAGATGGTTTTTAAGGGGCCGTTCACACACTTATATTTGTATCATTAGTCTACTTGCACAGAGAGTTTTTTATTGTAAAAGTAAATAATAAATATAATTATTTGAAAATTGCATTTACACAAATAATTATAATTATTATTATTATTATAAATACAAAGGTATTATTATTTTTGTACATATGCTTCATTATTATAATTAAAAAATAACTCTGGGAATAATACTATTATTAGTAGTGGTAGTATTAGTATTTTTTAAATGCAATTATAATACACATTTATATTCAAATGTACATTATTATTATTTTGTGATTAATATAATATCAACATTGATATTAATAATAGTGATATTACTACTAATACTATTTGCTACTGAATAAAATAAAATAAATATAATTATAAGCCACGTTTCTATGCGTCCCAGGACTGTTTGCTGGGTCTCTCGGTGGAGAAGAGACGCCCTCCGGCTAAAGCTGATCCTCCGAGACACTGAACACTTCTGTCCCTCGCCTGAGGCAGTCCAGGAGAATCCATCAATGACCAGCAAACACACACAATACCTCAACTAACACAGCAACTAGTGCTGGAAACATCCTGTCTTTAGATAGATAGAATGATAAAACGATAGATAGAACGATAGATAGAACGATAGATAGAACGATAGATAGAACGATAGATAGATAGATAGATAGATAGATAGATAGATAGATAGATAGATAGATAGATAGATAGATAGATAGATAGATAGATAGTTAGATAGATAGAATGATAAAACGATAGATAGAACGATAGATAGAACGATAGAACGATAGATAGATAGATAGATAGATAGATAGATAGATAGATAGATAGATAGATAGATAGATAGATAGATAGATAGATAGATAGATAGATAGATAGATAGATAGATAGATAGATAGATAGACAGATAGATAAATAGAACGATAGAACGATAGAACGATAGAACGATAGATAGATAGATAGATAGATAGATAGATAGATAGATAGATAGATAGATAGATAGATAGATAGATAGATAGATAGATAGATAGATAGAACGATAGAACGATAGAACGATAGATAGATAGATAGATAGATAGATAGATAGATAGATAGATAGATAGATAGATAGATAGATAGATAGATAGATAGATAGATAGATAGATAGATAGATAGATAGATAGATAGATAGATAGAATGACAGATAGATAAATAGAACGATAGAACGATAGAACGATAGATAGATAGATAGATAGATAGATAGATAGATAGATAGATAGATAGATAGATAGATAGATAGATAGATAGATAGATAGATAGATAGATAGATAGATAGATAGATAGATAGATAGAAAGAGAGATAGATAAATAGAACGATAGATAGAATGATAGAACGATAGAACGAGAGATAGATAGAACGATAGATAGATAAGCTATGTAAGTGTGTGTGTGTGTGTGTGTGTGTGCGCACAGCTCTGAGTTTTAAGCCAATCATAGGCTTAATCAGCAGGAGATCCTGCAAAGCTGTCGTCCACTCAGGACCCAAAGACGGACCCCGAACACACTCTCATCCCGATCCCGAGAGTCCGACACTGTCCCGGCCAACAACACCGGAAACACCAGAACGATCGCATTCACAATCCAACACACTTACAGCGACTGCTAACACACACACACACACACTGGAGAGCAATTAAACCAACATTTCCAGATATTTCTAAACAAAACTAGATTAAACAGGTTTTCATTCAGAGATGACGACTGGATGACACTTCAACAAGACGCACGGGTGGTTAAATGACCCAGCACTAACCGTGACACGACACACACTCTGCTGGGCGCACCCCCTCTTTAAAACCCCAAACACAGAGAGAGTGAGACAAAGAGCATGCTGGGAAGGGAGGGCTGCCGTTTTCGTCCTATACAAACCCTTCACATCCGGCCTCACATTCTCACAAAAGACAGAGCCCAGCAGGACCGACACACACTTCACTCACGCATGAATGAACACAGCGCACAGACGTGTGTGTGTGTGTGAGTGTGTGAGCACACCGAGTGTTTCCTTTGTGAAAATCCCCAGAGATTAAGACAACATATTATCAAGAGACACTGCAAAACATCAGAGTACAGATTACACATCTAATCCATATATATATACTGGATATATAATATTATAATAATTAATGTATTTTAAATATAGTGATAAATACATAAATAAAATCATAATATATTTCATAAGAATATTATGTAAAAAAATACATTTTAAACACTAAATACTAATATATGTTATAAAAATTGAAATTTCATAATGTAAAAAACTCAATCTATTTTATATTAAACAATCATTTACATAACATTAAAAAAAATAAAGTCTAAATAATTAAATGACATTCCATTTATTTCAAAATATAATATATAAAATCTAAAAAATTGAAAATAGATACAATTATATATATATATATATATATATAAAACATTGAAGTAATCATGTATTTTATATTATAATAATTTATTATTATTTATTAATAAATAATAATAATAATTGTATATTTTATTATATATAATTTACATAACATTAAAAAAATTAAATCTAAATAATAAAATATATTTATATTAATATATGTATTTTTTATAAAATATAATCAAAACATCTATAAATAGAAAATAGTAAAATTATACATATTAGGGCTGTCAAACAATTAATCGCGATTAATCGCATCCAAAATAAAAGTTTGTGTTTACATAATATATGTGTGTGTGTGCTGTGTATAATAATTTTGTATATATAAATACATATGCATGCATGTATATATTTAAGAATTATTTGCACGTAAATACTGTGTGTGTATATATATAAATACATAATCTATATCATATATAAATATAAATATTTTATATATGAATTACACATTTTCTTAAATATATAAATGCATATATACAAAATAATTATACAAAGCACACACAAATATATTATGCAAACAAACTTTTATTCTGGATATGATTTATCGCAATTATAAAAGTTCAAGTTGAGTCACTTCAAAGTAAATTCAATATATCAAAGACACTTTCATCAAACCGCAGTAGTGTGCCGTGAACGGTAGACTAGCAGCGGATGCAGTAAAGCACATCTGTGGAGTAATTAAACAGCGTGTTCATGATCGGGGAACATCTGCATCTTCAGTCTGACTCAGTGACACGCAACACAACACTGACACGCGGAGCAAACGTGACTCTGCAAACATCTCTCGCTCAATCTACACTGTGTATCGATCCTGTCTGGCCGACTTTCAGAACTCTATTACAGCACTATTGATCGCTTATGATTAATCGCTTGTGCTGAAGTATTCATAACGTCTGCTAAATTAATAAATGCTCAACTCTGACATCAGAAAATATGCAGAATTGATCTTCTACACACATAACATCTCAAGCCAGACCTCTTAATTAAACGAGGAACTCATCTTAAACGCATCCTTCACGGATTAAAGGTGCAGTGTGTGATTTTTAGCGCCATCTAGAGGTGAGGATGCGAATTGCAACCAACAGAAGTTACGGTGGCCGACAGGAAGTGATGTCGTCTGATACAGCAGAGAGGAGCCAGTTAATCTTTAGCAGGAATTAGGTTTATATGTTATTGCCAATATTATTGTTACCTGTTCATTATTGTGTCAGTGTTTTATTCGCTGACTTTAGCAGCTTCTTTGCACGAAGAACAACATAGTGACGAAACGCGTTTGTCCACTCAGGGCGATGTCGATGTGTGTAGATAATGGCTCATTCTAAGGTTATAAAAACATTACGGTTCATAATGCAAGGTCTTTATACACCACTGAAATCAGTTATGTAGGCTATATAACATTGCATTTCTGTAAATATTACACACTGCACCTTTAACTCAATTATATTAAACACGTTCTGCTTCATGCATTAATTATATTGCAAATCCAGAATTCCCGCAGAGAAACACTGTTGATTAGGGGACCGTGGCTCCGTCATGAGAATCTGCCGACGAGCGCAGAGATGAATATTAATATCGGAGACACTCTCAGCACAAGCGTTAGTGACTCTTCGGGTCATTTCCTCTCGTTACCACGTCAAACGAACCTCAGCGAGACCCCAAACTAATGAATCCAGACCTCAGCGCCCCAACAATTATGAACACACACACAAATATGTGCAACAACAACAAAAAAAGAAAATACAAAAGGACCAAAATAAAGAGTATGTTTCTATTTTTTTTTTTACATTTATAATGTACACCACTTACAAAATACTTAGGGTGTATATATTATACATATACATAGAAAACAAACTGATTTTCAGGTTAATTCCCAGTGGAGTAAAAAAATAAACATGTTTAACAAAAAAAATTATAAAATTTTGTATGAAAAAAAGTTAAGTCAAGTTAAATTAAATTTTGCTTATCAAGTGAAACCACAGTGTTTTAAGGATCTCAAATTAGATATAATGGAATTGCAAAAAATATTAATAAAGGTCACACTTCACATTTAACAAAGAATTAAAAATGAGCAATGTTTTGCAGAGTTGATTTGCATACACACACACATATGTATATATTATTTTAATAAATCATTTATATAAAATATAGCATATAAATAAAATATAAAAACTATATATATATTAAAATATAATATACAAAAATATTATAATTTAGATTGCTTTGAATACAATATATTAAAAAAATAATAAAATACAATACAATTGTAATGTGCAGTAAACTAGAAATACTATAGCCATGACACATCGGGTCATTTCCTCTCGTTACCACGTCAAACGAACCTCAGCGAGACCCCAAACTAATGAATCCAGACCTCAGCGTCCCAACAATTATGAACACACACACAAATATGTGCAAATGGGCAACACTTCTCATTTAACAATGAATTAACAATGAGAAATACATTCTTTAAAATTTATTAATCTGGGATAATGTTCGTTTGTTCACAGTGCATTGACTAATGTTAACACAACCTTTGATTTCATGTATTATGTGTTGAAATTAACATTAAGATTAATAAATGCTGTATTCATGACACATAATTGACTCATGCAAATAATTCTTAAGTCACCAGAAAATGTTTGTTCGCAGTGAACGGCACAAATTTTATTTTCAAAGGGACAAAAAAGCCATTATTGATAGTAATTAATTTTTTTTTTAATTCGTTTACTCTTCTGACTCACTGAACCACACTGAGGTCAACGCCCTCGTCTCTTCCTCTGAAGACACATGATGTAGACTTCACACATCTCAGAGATTTAGTCTGTGTTGCTTGACTAAAAACATGTAGAGAGAGAGAGAGAGAGAGAGAGAGAGAGAGAGAGAGAGAGATTCTGATAATGCACTCACCTGTGTAAAATGAAATTCTGGAAATGTCTGTGGAAAGAAAGAGAGAGAGAAGGAACATCAGGCCAGGTCACATGTGTTTTGTCATCTCAGCAAATCGAGCAGAGCTTGTGGTTTAATAGGTCATCTGTAATCTCAGGGGACGGAGAAGCGTGATCCACAGCGCCACCTGTCTGCGGGGACGAGCACTGCGTATCTGGGACAAAACCACAGCCAAGACCCCCAGGAACCAGCACATGTTCAACACACTGAGAACACGACGAGGAAACAACTCAGCTTTCTGCATCAACTCATCTCAGATGTTTCAATTAAAGATCCTCAATCAGAAACCTCACAAACGAGTGAGAATAGAGAAGAGTAATTCACTTTAAAAAAAACTTTTGCTGTTAATTTACTCACCCCCATGTCATCCAAGATGTCCATGTCTTTCTTTCTTCAGTCAAAAAGAAATTAAGGTTTTTGATGAAAACATTCCAGGATTTTTCTCCATATAATGGACTTCAATGGGGTCCAAACGGTTCAAGGTCCAAAAGACAGTTTCAGTGCAAACTAAAAACTGTTCAACGACACCAGACGATGAATAAGGGTCTTATCAAGCGAAACGATCGCTCATTTAAAAAATAAATAACAAAGTTTAAGTTTTATAAGCTCAAATGCTCGCCTTGCTCTGTTCTGTGATGAGCGTTCGTGACTCTCCTGTTCGAACTCGTTTATCAAAATGAACAAATCTTTTTTCGAGTCAATTGGTTCTTTCAACAAACAAAATGAATGAATTGACTCGGAAAAAGATTTGTTCATTTTGATAAACGAGTTCGAACAGGAGAGTCACGAACGCGCATCACAGAACAGAGCAAGGCGAGCATTTGAGCTTATAAAACTTAAACTTTGTTATTTATTTATTAAATGAGCGATCGTTTCGCTTGATAAGACCCTTATTCATCGTCTGGAATCATTTAAGGTCCTTTGAACAGTTTGCAATTTGCACTGAAACGGTCTTTTGGACCTTGAACCGTTTGGTCCCCATTGAAGTCCATTATATGGAGAAAATCCTGAATGTTTTCATCAAAAACCTTCATTTCTTTTCGACTGAAGAAAGAAAGACATGGACATCTTGGATGACATGGGGGAGAGTAAATTATCAGCAAAAGTTTTTTGTAAAGTGAACTACTCCTTTAAAGAGTTTATACTCAAACCTTTGATTGTAGACTTGGTTTGGTGTATTGACAAACTCTAGAGGAGTCAAATGTGAGATTAAAGCTGCTCAGGGGAAACACTTGAGAAGCAGGAGACTTCTCAATGAGATTAAAGAGATCGGTTTCAAGGCGAGCACGTCTAAAAGAGCGAGGACACGTTTGATGAACGTCGAGGACAGACGAGACATCTGAACCCGGGACTGAAGCGAGACACACGAGCCGGAAGGAAAACACACAGTTATTGGAGTTCAGTTACAAGGAAAAGCTTTATCAACTGTCAGCCACATGAACAAATCAATAAGCAAGAGATGATTCACCATCTCCTGAACTGTGTATGTGTGTGTGTGTGTGTGTGTGTGTGTGTGTGTGTGGGCGGTTTAAAGATATTGCATCCAGATGACTAGTTTCTCATAAACACCGAGTAATCAACTCAACATGTTTTTGGTAATTCTGATCATGAGTTAGGTTCACATTGTCAACAAATGAAGGAAACGTTGCATTTCAACCTTTGCATGACCCTGAAGAACATACAATACATATTACAAAGCAAAAAAAATTTTTTGAATAAATATAGATTGTGCTTTTATGCATTTATTATATATATATATATATATATATATATATATATATATATATATTAGGGCTGTGCAAAAATTAATTGCGATTAATCGCATCCAAAATAAAAGTCTGTGTTTACATAATATATTTGTGTGTGCTGTATATAATTATTTTGTATATATAAATACACACACATGCATGTATATATTTAAGAAAATGTGTTATTCATATATAAAATATTTATATTTATATAATATAGATTATGTATTTATATATATATACAGAATTTAAGCGCAAATAATTCTTAAATATATACATGAATGCATAGGTATTTATATATACAAAATAATTATACACAGCACACACACATATATTATGTAAACACAAACTTTTTTTTTTGGATGCGATTAATCGCAATTAACCATTGCACAGCCCTAATTTTTATTGGATAGATAAATAAAATCGTCAACCTTCCCTTAGGTAATCCCGTTCCATAAGCTCAACCACTTTTCCTCTTTATGACGCATTTTAGATCACTTTTAGATCATTTTCCACTACACACACGTCTACCCTCACTAACACTCATCCGTCACACACACTCTCAGTGTAAAGTTGTCGTCCCGACGCTGTTGATAAAGAGTGTGAATGAGGTGAACAGATGGAGACGGGCATCAGCTGTTCGAGTATGAGATCCGGGTCACGGCACCAGATCCACAGATGGGCTCCTCGAACATCTCCCATAAACCCTAGCAGCAATAACACCACAATTATGGAGTTTCTTTGATGTGGACGAACTATAACAACCAAGAACAGGCTTCTGCGCTCCTTTATGAGCTCTGACATCGGACCCTAATGGATGACAGATGCATCTACGGAAATGCCAAACCACATGTGGATTCCCTCGCGCCCTTTCCCTACGGCTCTCAGCGGACACAATTATACACACACACATACACTCCAAATAATCAATACTGTTAGCGGATAATCAAATCTACATGTGAATGGCGTGGCGTAGGCGCTCTATTGACCATGTGTCCAGATTAAAGGATCAGTGTGATTTTAACACACTTCAGTCACACTTCATAATACGTTGGTCAGACAGCCGGCAAATTTTAATAGATGGTTCACACTTTCACATGAACCAGTTTTCATCCATATGTCACACGTTATGGACCGGGACGCAACGCAAAGGTCAACTTTGGCTACACAAACACCTGCTAATCAAGCTGTTAGCCTTTCAGCTCGGCTGGCTCTGTGAGGATGGAGTGAAACCTGAACACTGTGTTTCAGCGCACGCCCGATCCGATCACAGCGTTACTCAGATGCTTGTTAGCTGGCAAAATGCTTCGTGTGACCACAAAAGTCTTGGCCGAAAATGGCACCGAAAAGAGTATGAAATCCAGTTATTCAAGACTAAACTAATGCCAAAATGATCAGTGGTACATGTGAATAAAATGCCATTAGCTAATATGCAACAATCACTATTTACTAATTAAAGGGTGTTTGTTATGGAAGTATGACATTTTTGATTTGGTAAAAAAAAAATTTCAGTTCTTTTTGAATACTAGCCAAAATATGCAAACTTGTGATTATGAATGCTCGAAATTAAATGTTTAGTTCTCGCTCCCCAAACCAAGATCTATTAGGATCTAATTTGAACATTAACTATAATTCATGAGGCTGGGGTCAGTTTGCAGAAATTAATTCTTTTTATTTCAGAATACATACAGTTTCAAATATACACACATTGTAATTATTGTATTTTTAATGAATAAATACATAAAAAAGTCAACTTTCCCTTAGGTAATCCCGTTAAATAAGCCCAACCACACTCTCAGAAAAAAAAGGTACAAAAGCTGTCACTGGGGCTGTACCTTTTCAAAAGGTACACTTTTATGGTACATATTAGCACCTAAAATGTACATATTAACACTAAAAATGTGCATATTAGAACCTAAAATTTACATATTAACACCTAAAATGTACATATTAGCACCTGAAATGTACATATTAGCACCTAAAATGTACATATTAACATCTGAAATGTACATATTAACACCTAAAATGTACTTACTAGCACCTAAAATGGACATATTAGCACCTAAAATGCACATATTAACAGCTAAAATGTACATATTAGCACCTGAAATGTACTTATTAGCACCTAAAATGTACATATTAACATCTGAAATGTACATGTTAACACCTAAAATGTACATATTAGCACCTAAAATGTACATATTAACACCTAAAATGTACATATTAGCATCTAAAATGTACATATTAACACCTGAAATGTACATATGAACACTGAAATGGACAAAATTTTACCTTTTTTTTTAAAAGGTACAGCCCCAGTGACAGCTTTTGTACCTTTTTTTCAGAGTGCAGACACTTTCATACATTTTCAACTTATAAGGATGCACTGATAAGAAAATATTTCAAGCCTTTATTTGTTATATTTTTGATGATTATGGCTTACAGCTTATGAAAACCCCAAAATCAACCTTTTCACAATATTCTAAGTTTGATTTTGGGGTTTTCATAAGCTGTAAGCCATAATATTTCAAGCCTTTATTTGAAATATCTCACTTTGCATGTAATGAGTCTATATAATATTTCAGTTTCACCTTCTAAGTTGAATTACTGAACTTTTGCACGATATTCTGATATTTCCAGTTTGACCTGTATATCGCAGACTGCAAACTTTTGAATGCCAGTGTACATATTGCAGATATCAGCAGAATAAAACAGCTTTTCTAGGTCAAAAACATTAAAGAGATTAATCAAAAGTACAATTCTCTTATAAGCAGAAAACTTAAAAAGCACCTGGCTAATAAACACGAGATCCTGCGTTCACATCTCAGCAGTGCCTTATAAACTGCACTTACCCTTGAGGATCTATAAATAACAGCGAGCGAACCGTCCGTATGCTAACGTAGAGGAACGCCCCAGCGGTGGTTTATTTACCTTCCAGCTTCGGCTACAGACGACACACCACGACACGTCATTACTGAACACAAATGAAGGATTTCATCCACGCAAACGTATATATATCGCAATACAAAAATACATCAATATGTATCGTGTAAAGTTCAACCAAAATGAAGTTCTCAGGGTTTTAGTGTCAATATTACATTAAACTACTACAAATAATGTTGAATATAATGTATAATAATGCAATGTGTGTGTCCTGGTGAAAAAAAAACCCTCCTTAATCTTGTATTTGGGTCAAAAATGGGCACCCATAGAAATGAATGGGAAAAACTGTAATTTAGAGGATTCTAAAATAAGCCAAAATAAGGTTTTAGCTCTAAGAACTTGTTGGAATGATATTTTAATGTAGTAAAAAAAAAAATAATAAAATAAAACATAAAAATAAGCATAATTTACGTAGAAAATATGGTACTTTTTGAAGTAAATCAATTCAAAAATACCCCCAAAATAAAAAATAAAAAAACACCATAAATGGATAGACAAAACTTTATCGAAGACAGTGATCTAACATTTATAATCACACCCCTCTGTGCCCACATTTGTCCACAATTACAGGATTAAGGGCTATAATGTGAATACGGTTTGAGGGTTAATGTTGTTGCACCAAACTTGTCGGTCAGTGAATGTCTGGAGGGATGGTCTGAATCCATAATAACCCCGAAGACGCCCGTCTGTCTGAAAGCTTTAGGTTCACGGTCACCTGATTTACTCTCTGATCGGCTCGAAGTCTTTGGGCATTAGATGGACATGCGTTCAGCTTTGAAGACGATTCTTCAAATGATCCCTGCTTCTGTCCAGAAAGCACCATATCTGAGATGATATCTGAGAAGAGCTCTGAGGCTCTGTCCTTACTACCCATAATGCACTGTGACACCAGTGGGGGTTGCTTTCCCATAATCCTCAGCGAGACAGAGAGCAGCCAGATGCTGATGCAGCAGAACTGATACAAGGTCAGAGAGAGAGAGAGTGTGTGTGTGTGTGTGTGTGAGAGAGAGAGGGCTCTGAAAATCGTGTGATTGAGTTGTTTAATGTTGGGAAAATACTGTATGTTAACAGTACTGGGAGGGAATAATTAATATCATTCATTAATATGAAGAACACTATTGTTAATGATTGATGTTCTTAACAATATATATAAAATAATCAGCATTTGATGCAATCTTAAAAAATTGTAGTGGTGAGTTTTGCACAGGCAAGCCACATACAATTTTATTTCTTCAGAAAATGTGAATATATAAAGCACATATATATATACATATATATAAGAAAAAAAAAATATATATATATATATATATATATATAAACCAATTATAAATAACAATATAAAATAATTCATTAAACAAAACAAAAAATGCAAATCATTTAAAAAAATAATGTAAACCAATATAATGGTATTTTCTAGTAAGGAGGCAACCTAAAAAAATATTTTCAATGTTATAAAAGAAATAATTAACAAATATTTTCTTTTGACTCATTTATAAATTGCTTTCTCTGCAAGCGAAATATAAAATTATATAATAATATTTTATTTTTTATTTTACTATATGATCACTAGATTTTGCCTAGTTAGCGCACTATGTTTCGGAAAAGAGCTTTAATAATAATATAATAATATAATGAATTTGTATAGCACTTTTCTCGAACTCAAAGTTCAAGTTTAATGATGTAAAATGATAGTAAATTCAACAGTACTTTTGATTTATGACTTTCACAGTTGCGGATGAACACAAAAGGACAGATAATAGTGGCGTCACACTGATGCACACGAGTGAACTGAACTCAACTGGGTCTGACAAATGATGTAGGGCTGTTTAACACACACACACACACACACCCCTTTCCTCTCGCTGTCATTGTGTGGTCACTATGAGCAGTTCAAGGGCCCAGGGCAAAACAAGCACACACACACACTACAGGCTCGAACACCTGCCAAACAAACTCAGGCCAACATTCATGACCTCACACACACACACACACACGGCACGCTTCCAAGCACAGGAAAGCAATCAGTCAAAAGTAATCCAAATATCAGGTCACAGAGTTCAGCGCATGTACGAACACACATGAATAGAAATAACAGCCACTCAAATATCAATCTGCATTTGACCTTAATAATCTCACAATGCCAAAAACAACAACAACTCCAGACGCTTACAAAAGATTCTTATCAGTGATTATCATTCATAAATGTGCATATATCTGCATGCGAAAATTGTTCGACCTATATTTGCCACTAGTTTCCAAACATGCGTTCATGCAGTCTTTAAACCGCCACAGCTCATTTACAGACGAATTAATCATTCTAAAGGATGAAAAACACCTAAATCAGTGTTAATTATCAACTATCACTGATAATCTAGCGGTTTATGTAAATTTAGTATTATTCTTCTATGACGAACAGACAAAAAAAAACTCACGTTCAACAATCTGCATCGCATACGGTTAAATTTACACGTTCAGTTACTCTATGATCAATCAAAGTTTACAGAAACAAATAGTAATCATTAGTGATGCAGAATATATCAGTGATCGCATCGGTCTCATCCTATTAAAATCAGTTTAATTATGCTAATATCAGAAATTTTACAAAACTAAGCCAGATTTCAAAAGTATTAAACTACTATCCATCTTTAAATGATATTGTTTCAATGTCAACTTTACGCGTTTACCATTTAAAATATAGATTTAGGTGAGAATATTTAAACAACACTAATAGTATGCAATAGTAAGTTTGTATACATATAAGCAAATTAAGTATCTTGGCTATTCATATAGCCCTAATATGGCATTTCTTTTTAATAACCATACTGTAAATATTAATATTAGAGCCCGACCGATAAAGGATTTTGAAGGCCGATACCGATACAAATATTTGTGGGTTTTAAAATCCGATATATCAACCGATATTTTTTTATTATTAAATATTGTTGGATTTCACACACGTCATGTGTAAAAGAAAAGCTAACTTTTCTGCACAAGATACGTTTGATACTTTTTCTCTATGTCTAAATATTCACTCCTCGCAAGTATAACTTACATTTTACAATGCAGGGACTGTAACTAGAGATATACTAGTTATAATATAGTAATAATTACTTTATTTAGGCAGAAAAAGTTCATTGTGTTTTCCAAGCTCATTAATGTTAACATTAGCGGTCTTTCACTGATGATAGTGGCATTAGCTAGCTTTGTGGTTAGCTAGTCTATGATGAACCATAATTTAGCAATAGATAACATCATACTGCACATTGTAAAACATACATTTTCAATATAACAGTCCAAGGAGAGATGATTAAAGCGTGTTTCGTCCGTTTTTATTTTATTTTTTAAATATTCATTTATCGGCCATTATAACCGCCGATACCGATATTATGGAAAATGCCTAATATCGGCCGATATATCGGTCTGTCTCTAATTAATATGCACTTCACATCATGTTTCTATCAAGAGCTTCATAAAGATCTGACTACTTGAAACATCATAAATGATTAACTCTATGTAGTAGTAAAACTATTTACATTCAATGCTTTAATTCAGCTGCAAATATTCAAACACGAATCTTCGTAAATTCAATTTTCCCATTGAGACAGGAGCAGAACTCATTACAGTGTGTGGAAACGGGAGCCTCTCTCTGTCACTCCTGCACACACACACACACACACACACACACTCACACACACACTCACACACACACGTTCAGATGTGGTTGAGCTGAGCAGCAGGAAAAGCTCTTACCGTGGTACAACCCTTCCATTAAATACGAGGAACCCTAATCCAACACCAGCGTTTTGTAGTATCCGTAAAACACACTTCCACACACACACTTGCGCGCTAGGTGAGAAATGCAGCGGTCCGGCATACAGTCATAGTAGCACTGCAAGGAAAACTCAATGGTGCATGCAGAGGAGCGTTGCCGGTCTGAGCGTGTGCAGAGCGGAGGGGGCGGGGGGGTCTTTGTCTCTCACTCTGAGCTCAAGAGAAAAGAGGAGAAAGCTGGAGGGGGAGGGAGAGCGAGAGACACACAGAGAGAGAGAGAGAGAGAGAGAGAGGGACGTGGATCTGGTAACCGACGGTAACGGTGAGATCAGCACATCTCCACCCCCCTCTATCCCCTCTGAGACAACCAAAAAAATAAAAGAGTAAAGCAGAGATAGATGCGCCGCTGTGGGGATTCACACACACTAACTTTCTGGAGCGCTTTCATTAAAGGGACAGTTTACTCAAAAATGATGGCATGAATGTAATTCAAACCACACATTTCAGTTCTTTCTTAAAACTGCAATAAAGTGCAATAAAGAGCCAGACCGATATATCGGCCGATATTAGGCATTTTCCATAATATCGGTATCGGCAGTTATAATGGCCGATAAATTAATATTTAAAAAATAAAATAAAAACGGACGAAACACGCTTCAATCATCTCTCCTTGGCCTGTTATATTGAAAATGTATGTTTTACAATGTGCAGTATGATAAATTATGGCTCATCATAGACTAGCTAACCACAAAGCTAGCTAATACCACTATCGTCAGTGGAAGACCGCTAACGTTAACATTAATGAGCTTGGAAACCACAATGAACTTTTTCTGCCTAAATAAAGTAATGATTACTATTTTTATAACTTGTATATCTCTAGTTACCGTCCCTGCATTGTAAAATGTAAGTTATACTTGCGAGGAGTGAATATTTAGACAGAGAAAAAGTATCAAATGTATCTTGTGCAGAAAAGTTAGCTTTTCTTTTCCAACGACACCAAGTGTGCGTTGCAGACTGTCGTTCTGTAATGGATTTAGAATAGCTAAATAGTAGGTTTTAGGAGGCAGGCAGCAACTGATGATTGAAAATGGTTTGATGTAGCTTGATGGAAAGACTTTAAAAAGTGCAGGTAAAGGGATAAGCAAGCTGACATTGTAATTATAAGGTAGCTTATAAGGCAATGTAGGGACTAAGTATTATTTTATTTATCTGAACTTTAATATATTTTGATGTTCCTCTGTTCTGTTGTGACAATAAAAGAAACAAGTTTCTTTTTAAAATGCTTTATCATATTATTTTTGTTAAAACTCATAAATAACTACAAATAACTATGTTTGGGAAATCTGTTAATGTTTTGTTGGAGTTTCTGAAAAAAAATAATAATAATAATAATAATAATAATATATATATATATATATATATATATATATATATATATATATATATATATATATATATATATATATCGGCCGATATATCGGAATATCGGATCTTAAAACCCAAAAATATTTGTATCGGTATCGGCCTTCAAAATCCTTTATCGGTCGGGCTCTAGTGGTGATTCAAGCTTCAAAAAGGACTAAAACTAATAAAACACATGAGCTGCGTCCGAAATTGCGTACTTCCCTACTATATAGTATGCGAAAAACAGTACGCGAGCAGAGTAGTATGTCCGAAATCATAGAATTCGGCAAACAGTAGGCGAAAAGTACCCGGATGACCTACTACTTCCGGCGAGATTCTGAAGTGCGCATACGATGGACATTTTACTATCCCATGATGTCACAGGAGAGGATTTGTTTTCGTTATATTTGTGTCGGCTAGCGGATGATGAAACCGTGATGAAACCGATAAGTTGTACTTGCGGTGCTCTTGAATCTTTTCAAAATATTAGTAATTTGTAATTTTAGAATCAGACAGACTTCGCGAGAAGAAACTACAGGAACATTTGGCTTTTGGACGCTGTTCTATCATCAGTATAGTGTCGTTCATTAGCACTCGGTGACAACACTCTTAGAAGAAATGGTTCTATTTAGAACCAGAAATGGTTCCATCCCCCGCTTCATATATGGAACTCCAAAATGGTTCTATATAGAACCATTTTTTCTTTTTGTAAAAGATTCTATTGGCCAAGTACGGAACCAGAACCCAGAGGAACCCTTTTTTTAAGAGTGTATAGAACCTTTTAGGGGTTCCAAATACGTAGCGCTGGTAGAACCTTTTAAGGTTCTATATAGAACCTTTTCTTCTAAGAGTGTATAGTGAGCCGTGTTTCCCTCTTGTGTTCTTGTGAAAGTGGATTCTCTCTTAGACTCGAGACAGACGTTCGTTTGTCCGCGTTTGGCCTTGGTCTCGAGGAAAGGCAAGGTCGTACAGGCGTCTGCTCTGTGATGCAACGTCAAAACAGCTCAGAGTGTCTTTCACAAAACCTGCATTGAGCTGAGAATTCCTGACCCAAAGCCGATTACCTGACACACACACACTCACAGATGCACATGAACACACACACACACACACACACACAGATAGACACAGACACACACACACTCAGGCACACACAGACATACGCAGACACACATGCACACACAGTTGCACACACAGACATTCACACAAACACACACACAGCTTCTTTCATTCTTAACCTTCCTGACACACACTTTCAACCTCCTTATCAGCTCGTTCTCTTCAAGGCAGACTTCAGAAGCATGAAGATTGAGAGACACACACGCAGACACACACACAGATGCATACGCACGCACATATAGACACACATGCAGACAAACAGATGCATACGCACACATAAACACACACACAGACGCACACACACAGCTCCTTTCATTCTTAACCTTCCTGACACACACTTTCAAGCTCCTATCAGCTCGTTCTCTTCAAGGCAGATTCAGAAGCATGAAGAAGAGCGAGAGACAGAAGAAGCTTATCTCTGTTTAGGGAAAGCAGCGTAACCGTCCTCGTGAGCCACACACATCTCCGTTACCCACAGGCCTTCAGCGCCCACTAGTGGAGGAGGCAATAGTGTTCGTGAGGATCACACGAGGGAAGAGGAGCCGCCCAAGACTTGTGATTCTGGACCAGGGGCGGAGCGAGGGGTCAAAAGCCCCGAATCGTTTAGGTTTTTAAAAATAAATTTAACTTGTTTTCATCTTCTCTCAGTCTTTCTGACTGGAGCGGCAAAAAACGTAAACAAAATCTCTATTACCGTGCGTGGATGCGGACAGTAACGCATCGCGCATCACTCAGCTTGACGGCCAACTGCCAATAAGAAACTAAAGAAGTAATTCATCGTCGTTGTCAAAATTCAAATTCTACAAATGTCTAAAAACACAAATGTAAGATCTATTCTTTTAAATAGTTAAATAATGAAACAATTTTAATCATTTATTAAATTAAAATACAAAAATTATATATATATATATATATGAAGAGTTCAGATGCAAAAGCCTCTAAATGCCATTTGAAATTTTCTTCTTTAATTATGATTTTTTTATCAAACTTGTATATTTAAGTTCAGTGATTTCACTTAAATAACAATTAATAGGTAATTATAATTGCCATTTAAGTAAAATCACTGAACTTAAATATACAAGCTTGATAAAAATTATCATTCTAGAAGAAAATTTCAAATGGCACTTAGAGGTTTTTGCATCTGAACTCTTTATATATATAATTGTTTCATTATTTAACTATTTATTTATATATATATATATATATATGGATTCTCATATATAATTTAAATATAAAGACACATAAAAACACAATGTAGTAAATTATTATTCTTTTAAAGAAGAAATGAACATAAAACTGAACATAAAAATAATGGTAAGCATTAAATATGTATTTTTAAATTTTAATTGACCAATTACATTTTAAAATTCTTTATATATAATGTAAATGATAAATGTATTTATATATTTCTAAATCATTTATTTATGTACTATTTATTATTATTTAACTGACTATATATATATATATATATATATATATATATATATATATATATATATATACACACAAACACACACAATTTTATTATTATTATATACAATTATATTAGCAATATATATTCAATAGACTGGTACAGAGGTACAAGACTGGTACAAAATATATTTGTTAATCACTATATTTTGAATCTTTATACTAAATAGACATCCTCTAACTAACATTACTAATCTGACTCAACAACATACCTAAATAATAACATATTTTATGAGATATTCAAGGGGGGAAAAAACACAAAACAAAAACTAGTGCCCCTTTGAGTACTCAATTAGTATGCACATTAATTATAATTATGTAAAACAGAACTGTGTGCTTGCAATGCAGTAGCCAAGTGTTCATGTCTACATTGATGTAATTGTATTCCTGATCAAAGAGGATGAAAAGAGCGAAATTATCCTAAAAAAAGAAGCTAAAAAGCAACGTAAATTATGTTTTGCTGCAAAAAAAAAAAAAACAACAGAATATGACACGGCTCTAACCGAAGGCAGGAGGAGGCGTATGGTATAGCCATGTTTATGTACAGATGTGATGTGAAACACTCTTGCCAACGCGAGCGAGTCCCTGCGAGCCGCTCAAGAGCTATAATTACTGTATCTGCTGTATTTACTGATGAACGTTTGCAGCCTGTGACATAAATGTGTGTCATTTCTGATAATAAACCACTCCAGCGTTCAGGACTTGACACACACACACACACACACAACCTTCCTCCCAGGCCGGCCATTAAAACACAGTAAAGCGGCGTCACATTTCTGCACACAATGTCGGACGTTGTTCATCCCAGTGCGTTTCATCCACTTCTCTTTCTTTCTCTCCGTGACTCACACTTGACACTGCTGTAACCCAGTTACAGAGCATTACATGCTCTCTCGTTCTGCCCCGGGGCACAAGATGAGCCGAGGGTGGAGGTCAAGGGTCACAAGACTAATTTGTCTGTAAGGTTACTGGAGATATGCAGGATAGTGGCTTCCCAGAATAAAATATGCATGAGGCTGGATTGTTAAGAAACTCTTAATATTCAACATTATCGGTTACACTTTACAATAAGGTTCATTAGTTTACTGTATTTATTAAAGGAGTAGTTCACTTTAAAAAAACACTTTTGCTGATAATTTACTCACCCCCATGTCATCCAAGATGTCCATGTCTTTCTTTCTTCAGTCGAAAAGAAATAAAGGTTTTTGATGAAAACATTCCACGATTTTTCTCCATATAATGGACTTCAATGGGGACCAAATGGTTCAAGGTCCGAATGAGAGTTTCAGTGCAAACTGCAAACTTTTCAAAGGGCTTTAAACGACACCAGACGATGAATAAGGGTCTTATATAGCGAAACGAGTGGGCATTTAATAAATAAATAACAACGTTTAAGTTTTATAAGCACAAATGGTCGCATCAAACTGAACAAAACTTTTTAGAGTCATTTCGTTGAATCAACCAAATGACTCGAAAAAATATTTGTTCATTTATTTTTGAAATGACCACTCGTTACGCTAGATAAGACTCTTATTCATCGTCTGGTGTCGTTTAAAGCCCTTTGAAGCTGCACTGAAACTCTCATATGGACCTTGAACCGTTTGGTTCCCATTGAAGTCCATTATATGGAGAAAAATCCTGGAATGTTTTCATCAAAAACCTTCATTTCTTTTCGACTGAAGAAAGAAAGACGTAGCACTGAACTGACTTCAGGATGCATGATTTGCATGTTCTCCCTGTAAAGCTGCTTTGAAACAATCTGTATTGTATAAAGCGCGATATAAATAAAAGATAAATCGTCTTGACTCGCCGAATAAAAGCTGAAACATTCACAGGTCACCGTATTGAGGTTTGGACTGATGTTGCAATGGCATCAGTCATTTCAGAAATGTCTGTTTCTCTGTCAGAGATGCACACTGAGGACACAATCCTCCCGAGGACATGGGTGGATGGGGAGTGATGTCATTCTGTGTGTGTGTGTGTGTGTGTGTGTGTCCCAACAGCCCTGAGGACACAGTGATTAACTATGAGGTCATTTCCCTTCATTGTAAAAATTTGCAAACACCAGCTAGAAGCAGCACGGCTAACACTTCAGCTAGCGAACAACTACAACAGGTTAAACAAACAAACCAAACCACACACTCACTGCAAGACACACACAAACACTCGGTGAAACTGATCTGATTGGATAAGAGCTTCAAAAGCCAGCAGCTCCGAAGAGGAGAATCCAAACAGGGCCGAAATACTGCTGGGAAAATCAAAACAGTCCAAATATATCCTCCGAGACCGCAACGTTTCACCTCCCATTCAGCCTGCTATGATGTAGAATATATATATATATATATATATAAAATCTCAGAAAATAATGAACATATACATATATATATATATTATTTTTTGTATTATATATTTATTTTGTATATATTATATACACAGTTTGTATGTGTATATATCCAAAATAAAAGTTTGTGTTTACATAATGTGTGTGTGTACTGTGTTGTAGTTCAATAGTTCACATTACTCACTTTATTACTCTTGAGTAACTCGATATACTGAATGAAAGCCAACAGCTTAAAGACCAAAGGGTCCAGAGATCTTCACTTTATACATGAAACAGCATCCAGCAAATAAAGAGCAGATGAGTGAATAAAGGGCAATCATAGTGAAGGACAGACAGAGCAAAACTCCTTATCTCCCAGAACACCTGCTGTCATTTCACAGCCCGTCGGACGGGGCGCCGGAGCAAAGCTTCCCGCCAATGGCTTGGAAAAGAGACTTTCACAATCAGGACACACACACACACACACACACACACACTGAGAGACTTGCGAAATACATTCACACCATCATTGACCACAGGGATGGACATATAGTCAAATATCTCCAGATGAGAAGGACAATGAATCACTGTGGCTTCTTTGGATGTAGAAGTTCATTACAAGTTCTTATTTTACTCTATTAGCCTATCAGTAGCTGTTTTCATCCGAAGTTTTGAATCCAACTGGGAATATCGCATAAAACATTCACGAGTACACTCTTAGAAGAAAAATGGTTCTATTTAGAACCAGAAATGGTTCCATCCCCCGCTTCATATATGGAACTCCAAAATGGTTCTATATAGAACTTATTTTTTTTTGGTAAAAGGTTCTATTGGCCAAGTACGGAACGCCAGGGTTCTATATAGAACCCAGAGGAACCCTTTTTTTAAGAGCGTATAAAACATTTTAGGGGTTCCAAATACGTAGCGCTGATAGAACCTTTTAAGGGTCTATATAGAACCTTTTCTTCTAAGAGTGTATAGCAACGTTTCCATCCAAGTCGAGTCGATTTTTGATAAAGCTGAAGTTGCTGCAGTGGGAGAAGCCACTAATTGTGTATATAATAAATGACTCAGAGTGCACAGACGAAACGCTATAAAGTTATCTTAAGTTACTGAACGCAGTTGGGTAAAGAGTCAGGAGAGTTTCTACACCAAAACTAAAACTTTTTAGACGCGCATCTAGGAATTTATCGTGTTTCCATCGTAGTTTTCGTCAATCAATTTGAGTTATTTAATCGCATTTCCTTCCAGCGTTTTTATGCAATATTTATGCGCATAAAAATGAGGGGGATGGAAACATAGCTAGAGTGTGAAATTGACTAGATCAAATGAAATTGTGTTCATTTAAATGTGGCTTCTAGTCCTTATCTGATAGGGTTGAGGTCACCTTATATGCTAGGGCACTCTTAAAATCTGATCAAATCAAATTAACGCATGTAAATAATATTGTTTTTCTTTTTGAATAGACCATATTGATAGCATTATCATAAATATAATTACATTATTCTGTATTAATAAAAAACAGCGTATTTTTACATAAACCAACCGTTACTTCTAAAATGCATCAAAAACCGTGAATATGATGTTGTGCACTGAAAGAATGGTGGCTTCTGGGTAATTCAGAGCAGTACCCCTCAAAGCCCTTCACTGCTGACAGTGTGAGTTTAAGCCTCTTCAGAGCGGCTGGGAAACTGAAAAGCAGAGCTGAAGGAACATCAGGGACGTGTCACCGCTTTAAGACGCGAGCACCAGCAAAGAGCGTTCAGAGAAAACAAGAGCCGGCATCAGATCCACACGGACTGAGAGTCCCGCCGGAACATGACAGCTTCAGAAGTGCACGCTTTTAGGAGACGAGAGAAAGTGCTGTTCACATTCACAGCCTGAAGGGAGACTGGTAACTTCCCTTAAGTGTTTCTTTATGTGCTTTAAAGTATGGATGCAGGATATATCGGCCACCATGTTCATTTTTAATGTTATCGTTATCGGCCTGATAGGAACATTTGTCCGATATATTAACGCCGATAAATAATGGATTATTTCCTTTAGCTGAGACACTTCAGATTCGCACTGTTCAAAATTATGGGCTTGAACAGCTCGAAATATGATTGGAATCACTTGTATGGTTCAGTACAAGTCTGTCATACAGGCTATAAAATTATAATGAGAATATTATATTGGGACAAGGCTTTTAATGGGGAGACTTTTGTTTTTGTAATCAGGCTCTCAAAAATTATAGACAAATTTGGATTCAGATTTATCAGGCAATAATTACGCTATCTGCTTTGAAATATAAAGTATTATCGGTTAGCGGTAGAGCCAGACAGATATATCGGCAGACCGATATTATCGGCCGATATTAGGCATTTTCCAAACTATCGGTATCGGCAGTTATAATGGCCGATAAATGAATATTTCAAAAATAAAATAAAAACGGACGAAACACGCTTGAACCATGTCATGAGTTGTATAGTTTGTCCACCAGAGGGCACTCTACACCGTTCCTGTTGGCAACACTCGTTGAGTTGGTCACGAGACATACATTGCTTGACTAACAATTAAAAGAACATCCCCATCAGTTCTCTAAACTCAAATAAGCATCATGTCCAGTTTAAAAAAATTAAAAAAATAAATAAAATATCGGCCGATATATCGGAATATCGGATTTTAAAACCCCAAAATATTTGTATCGGTATCGGCCTTCAAAATCCTTTATCGGTCGAGCTCTGGTTATCGGCCAAACAATTTACATCGGTGCATCCCTACTTTTAAGCACAGTTTACCCAAAAATTAACATTGTGTTATTTATGCACACAAAAATGAATGAGAAAAAAAATCACTTTTGAACAAATAGAGCGTCTGGTTTCTTGCTGAACAAAAGTATTAATTTCTACTTTTTTTTTTAAATATGTTACTGACCCCAGCCCAAACTTAATTAGATTACACAAAATTAATTATATAAATGCAAAACAAATGCTTTTTTTTATCACAACTAGACAACAATATGAATTAAGATCAAGATCATGTGACAGCAATGTTTACAGCACACTACTGAACTGAAACTTGTCACATACTACTTAAAAAAAAATATATATATTCCGTTCCAGATGTAACCTGTGCAGTATGAGGCTTCCTGTACGCGCAACATCACTTCCTGTCCCAGCATCACACTGAAGACGCGTGCTAAAGGAGGCCGATTCCCACAGGACGGCAAGCCATTGTGTTCACGCAGCTTTCTGAAACATAAACACACTTCCCACACGGAAAAAGCCCACCTTCCACCGGCAGGGGTCTGGCTTGGAGAGTGGAAAGAGCTGAGCTAAACTGAACAGAACTAATCTCATACACAGACTGATTGTTTGTATGTCACTTCCTGTCCCGTCCCTCTTTTAGGGCCCTATGATTTACACGATTCAGATGATGTGGATGGAAACACGGAACTCTGTCATAAAAATGGAATTATAACACGGAATGTCACGGAATTTGGCAAATTTTGGATAAATAAATCAAAAGAGTACACTTAATCAAAACACAATATGGACTTGTCTCTGTGAATTGTGACGCTTAAAGAAATATGAAAAACTACAACATTTCTTAGCCTATGCGCGTTCGTGACTCTCCTGAACGAATCTTTTTTGTGTCATTTGGTTGTCATTGTCAATGAACGAATTGACTCGGGAAAAGATTCGTTCATTTTGATGAACGAGTTTTCATCACAGAACAGAGCAAGGCGAGCTTAAAAAAACTTTTTATTTTTAAATGAGCGATCGTTTCGCTTGATAAGACCCTTATTCATCGTCTGGAATCGTTTAAAGCCCTTTGAACAGTTTGTAGTTTGCATTGAAACTGTCTTTTGGACCTTGAACCGTTTGGACCCCATTGAAGTCCATTATATGGAGAAAAATCCTGGAATGTTTTCATCAAAAACCTTCATTTCTTTTCGACTGAAGAAAGAAAGACATGGACATCTTGGATGACATGGGGGTGAGTAAATTATCAGCAAAAGTTTTTTTTTAAAATGATCTACTCCTTTAATGGTTTCTCATGCGCACACGAAAACCTGCATATTATTTATTGTTGCAAAGATCCTTTTTTAGTGGCTCTGTAAGAATGCTAAGAATATGAAAAAAATGAAAAAGTGCAGCTTAAATTCATTCAGTCGTTTTTGGCAATAGCTAAAACACAATTCTTGTATGATACATTTACTTTCATTAATAAATTCTTAATTTTCTATTATAGAAAATTAAAGAGGATCAATGGTCTAGATTGAAACGCAAGTATTTTCTTTTTTCCACACTTTTCCAGACCTGGAAATTACTCAAATCAAATTCGATCCAGCCAGCGTAGGAACCTTGAATTTTAATTTAACCAGTTGAACAGCTTCCAGAAGAATCAAACAGGAAAATTACAATGGAAAAAAGCTCTCCTGGAGTCTCTGAGTCTGCAGTAATGACGGGTGTCTCGGGAGAGGCAGGTCGAACCGTGAGATAAAGCCTGAAGCGATCAGGAACTGGAACCACTCCCGCGGTGTGCTCTTTATGTCCGACCGGCCCACCTTCACACCGCTCTCCGACGGGACGCTTCAGTGCCTGCTCAAAGACCACGGTTACACAAGACGTACGGTACAGGTGCTCTATTTACCGGATTAGCACACTGCTGAACACCAAACACTCGAGAAAACTCGCTCCAGATGAGTTTAATAAAGCAGCGTTTGTGTGCGCTGTGAGTGGCGTTACCTTCAGACGGCTGGTGAATGAGGCTTTGAGACGCTGGAAACTGTAAGTACAGTGGTGCCATCGCTCGCTCTCAATGAAGCCTCTGTTCTGCAACACACACGCCAGATACACACACTCCAGAGCGGTTTAGTCATCGACGACTGATATGGGAGTAACGATCCCCGCCCTCATGTCCTGATTCGATACATTTGATATCACGATACGATATTATTGCGATATGATAAAAAAAATGCTAAATTTGATATTACATTGTGTGTGTAAATGAATCGTCTTGGATTTGGTGCTGAAACCCAAAGCACAGAAAATAGGGACACCAGAATAACAATATTCATGATTCTGAAGTTGAAAATATAATTATTTTATATGAATATGCTCAAGCATTGGCGCTTGCAACGCCAAGGTCATGGGTTCGATTCCCAGGGAAAGCAAGATCTGATAAGAATGTAAATGTGTAACTTGAAATGCAATGCACTGTAAGTCGCTTGACAAAATGCCGAAATGTATAACATGCTTTAAACTAGAGCCCGACCGATAAAGGCATTTGAAGGCCGATACCGATAGAAATATTTGTTGGTTTTAAAATCCGATATATTTGCCGATATTTTTTTATTTGATTTTTTTCAGGAACGCACAACAAACCATTAACAGATTTCTCTAACATTAGTTATTTGTAGTTATGTATGAATATTGTAGTTATGTATGTATTATATTTGTAGTTATGATCGCCGACGTAATGTTCGACTCGCGCGGTTATGCCGACGCTTCTTCGTTGGTGTTGTTCAGCGGTTTCTTCTTCCGCTCGGCGGACTGTGAATATCGAAACTAGGAATCAAAATTTTTACTTTTAAACGATTCCGGGAAAAATGAAAAGTTAGTCTCGGTTCCAATCGATACTCGATTCTCGATACCCAACCCTATTAACAAAGTTCATTAAATTCCACTGAGCTAGCTTTATGGTTAGCTAGAATGTGTTGCGCGTTATAATCGAGTGTTGCCAACAGGGACGGTGTAGGGCGCCCTCTGGTGGACAAACTATGCAACTCCAACACTCCAACATGGCATGGTTGAACAGTGTTTCGTCCGTTTTTATTTTATTTTTGAAATATTCATTTATCGGCCATTATAACTGCCGATACCGTTTGGAAAATGCCTAATATCGTCCGATATATCGGTCTGACTCTACTAAACATAATAATCCTTCAAATCATAGACTCTTAAGCATTTGCCTATTTAAATCCGAACCGCAGCTTTCGTTTGGTCAGGTGTGTGTGCACACACAACAGAAAATGAGATAATGCAATGCAACACACTTAAAAAACACACAAGCGTGCACCGCTACTGATGCCGATAGTCGCTAAATTGCTAACTATTGGCCTCCGTCAGCATAACGCACAGACGTCTGATCCTGCCCAGAGGAAAAAGGCGTTTTCCTCCTTAACCCTGAGGGACATTACAAGGTAGCTACATCCTGCTAAACCAATCTCAGTTAAACGCCATGCCATCACACACACACACACACACACACGGTTGAGCTTCCTGTCATAGCCACTGAAATCACAGGCTGTCTTCCTGTGCAGCTAAAACAACAGGATTACACGCTGTCAGAAAGATGCGTTCAGCCTTTACATTACAGAATGTGTATATATATATATATATATATCTCACACAGTTCAAGTTAAGCCAAGCTATCAGGTTCTCTGTAACCCGTCTATTTGTCATTGTATTTGATCAATGCAAGATTATATTCCTCTAACTGTGTGCAATGCAATCCCTCCAGAGGAAACTAGAGTTCACACAGCCAAACCTCTCTCATGATGATAATGCAGCGGTCACAAACGAAAGATAATGACGAGTGGTGTCAGCCGTAATTCACTGGAACGCTGTGATCTCAGAGTCTGGCATTACTTGACTGGAGGCTAAAAATACCCCGGCCCGTTTCCACCGCCTCAGGACACTATAATACAGTATCGCTCTCCGGCACAGCGCTGCCAGAACACATCAGCAAATAACTGAGATTCCCCTGCAGGAACAATGAAGAGCTCATCACAATCAACAACCACCATCTATTCTACACTGATTGATCCAATTGGTCTAATCACTCACAGTTATGGTATCAGATAGCAATATGATGATGGTTTCAGATTCCATACAGTAATATACAGGATAGACATCTCAAGTTGTATCAATACACTGAGAGTATGTGTTTTTGTGTGAAAATTCAATATTTAATTTTCAATTGGGCCTATCAGTCTAAATCATAACAATGTGTGACCTAACAAATTGTGAGATATGTATCAAAAAATGTACTACATAATAATATATTGTCCAAAAATATGGAAATAGAAGGTCGATTTACCGAAGCGATGCAAATAAAATGTCATGAAGAAGGATTTATATACTTTTTCTGAATATAAACATAGGAATTATTTGTCTTGCAAAATTGCACTAAAAATCTGTGTGCAAAAAAGTACTAAATTTGATATTAAACCATAGCACATCACACTTCTGCAAAAAAACATACTATTAATGCAGTACGTGCCAATAAAGCATGATAATATTTAGTACATTTAATAAAAACATCTTAAATAATGTTTTCACTCTACTATATTACTCACACCGAGTATATCGAATGTATTCTTTATTATTATACTCATATCGTTTACATACCACTCTGTTTATTTTTATACACTTTATTGTGTAGCACTATAACTTTTGTTCTTCCAGAATATCAAATCCTGCTGTTGGACATTTGACAAATACAACCATTGTGTATGTACAACCCAAAACAATGAGTATGTGTTGAAGTATTATAGCATAAACTTTTGAAACTGGCGTTGACATAAACACCCAAAGCCAATATTAACGCTTGGTTTGTTTGATCCAATGAATCCGAGGCGTGAACGCGCGTCACAATCAACGGGCAATCCCGCACAAAATACAAATATCGGATCCAAATCCATTAGATTTGGAGCTGTATTCCCCATGAACGCATGGCAGGGTTGATCCAGTACAGGAATCCTCATATTTACTGTTTCCACTGACAGTTTTTCTTTCCTAACAAATTTCTCAGAGCGTTAATGAGCGCTACTCACTGGTTTGTGGTGTGATGATCCGTCGCTCGCGCGCTTTGATCTTCTGAGGTGATATTCCAGAACCCGCTTTTCCCGTCTTGTCCAGTCGATCCTCTCTCATTCCAGCTTTTCATTCCCTCTCATTCCAACATGGCTGACGGGCAGAACCCAGCCCACTCCAGCTCTATCCAGCTACACACACACACAGGACACACTCCTCCCAGTCCCGAGTGAATGAACGCCGCTGGAGTAGTCGAGCGCGCGCGCTGGGCCTGGTGCCGAGGGAGTCCGATTCGCAAAACGAATCGATTCGTTTGAACACTTAAATGAACCCTGACGCCGATTCTGTTGATTTCAAAAGTGTTTGTATGGAAGTCGTCTTTTTGGACAACACAAATTTTGAATTTTTGTGTAGGCTAATAATATGTTGATTGTAGCCAAATGTAGATTTGTTAAAGTTTCTCCATGTGTTGTGGAATTTTAAAAATGTTGCCAAAATAAAGGAGGAGTGCCGTTTTTTTGCTGCCTTGTCGAAAAATGCTACCATAGCGCGAATTGATCACAGAATGCCGATTAAAGTCGTATGAAATACAATTATAATACAATTCTAAGTTACGAGTAGCTACTGTATACTGTAGACTACTGTTTTTATTTTTAAAACGGTGTGAAAAGTAAAAAAATTATCATCAAATATTCATCTTTGACTTGTCAAAGTAGACCTTTCCTCATAGTAACTGAAACTTTAAGTTATTCTTTTTCAGCTGGCTGACCGTACAAATATTCATATGGTAGTAAGCATTTTTTAAAGAGAAATTATACAATATAACAGGAAAATGTACCTTTTGTAAAACAAAAAACAAAAAAACAGGTGAGTCTGCACATGCGCATAACCGGTAAGTAGCAAATCACCGTAAACTCTAAATTGTCAAAATATATGGATTAACCCCCTCCCCCCTGAGGTGTAATTTAGTTTGATAGAATTTGCTTTTCTTTTTTGCCACATAGAAAAAAAAAATCATGCATTAGTAAATCAGAACCACAACATAAAAAGTCGAAATTATGACATTCAAAATCATTGTTATTATACAAAACTTCAAAATAATGACAAAGTCATAATCTTCGACTTCTTAATCTTATAATTAGGATTTACATGTCATAATTATATCGACTTTCGATGTCATTTACGATTTAAAAAAGCTTTTTTTAACGATCTTATACTAATCGGATTCTAGAATGTTCTTTATGCCAGCAAAAAGCAAAACAGGATTGGATATAATGGAGTAACTATGAATGGGTTTAACAGTGGACATTTGTGTTTGTGGTCTCTATAGTTTCTCAGTGACCATCTGAGAGTGCACATTGCTCAAAAATGTGCCGTTTACTGTGTTTGAATAGAGAAGCTGTTCTAGTCTATTTATCCTGAGAATATTATGAACTATGGAAATTCAGTTATTCAGTTATTCAGTATTTACCAAATAAATACATTTTTAATTAATAATAGATGCATGGCACATAATAACTGTTGAGTTGCTTTGGGTTTTAACCACTTTATTCAGCGATTTTATTTTTAAACCCATAGGCGTCTACTTTTTATGTGGTTACTGTACTGATATCAGCAGGTTTTCATTATCTGGAAACCACTCTTGCTTAAACCATAAACCTAATCATCATCATAAGTGAAACCACACATTTGATCTCAGAAAAGCAAAACTTCTGCATTTCATAATCATGTACATGAAATGGACCCACCTAAATGAGTCACGTCTAGGAGCAAGCTTTCTGAAAATCCCCCGCCTGGATGAAAGTTCAGCCGAAAGAGAGTTTCTTCTAGTGAATGTGATTTCTCTGTTTTACGACTCATGTCTCCAGCACCTGTTCCAGAAATCTGACTCCTGTCCTCCTCCTCCGAGGGGAACTTTACTCCTCAATTCTGTGCAACCTGGAAAATAAGACCGGTTCCTCACACAAGACACATATTTTATATATATATATATATATATATATATATATATACACACACATACATGCATGTATATATTTAAGAAAGTGTTATTCATAAAATATTTATATTTATATATTATATAGATTATTTATTTATATATATATATATATACAGTTTTTACGTTCAAATAATTCTTAAATATATGTATGCATATGTATTTATATATACAAAATAATTATACACAGCAAAAAACACATATATTAAGTAAACACAAACTTTTATTTTGGATGCGATTAATCAAAATTAATCTTTACACAGCCCTAATATATAATATATAAGTTGTTTCCTCCCACATTTAGAATTTCGTTCTGGTTGATTTAGAAATTAAATCAATTACCGGTAAATTAAATGATAGAATTACATTTTTTGTGCGATTGATATCTTTAAATAATTGTTCTGCATCTGTTATTTTAACCAACATATGCTGCATATGAACAGTGCTCTGCTGCTCTTTAGGTCAGTGTGTTTGGCCTGGACTCTGCTCCTGTTCATACGTCGGATGAATGAACACAGCTGCCCATAATTCGCTTTGATAAGAGGATTGAGAGGCTACAGACGGGATTAGATGACATGACTCCAGATCTCTGGAGATTATGATTAGAAAGCATAATCTCCGCTCTACAGATGGACTTCACAGCCTTCAACGGCACTCGATGAAGCAAACCGTGTCGTCTTTCTCCTGGGACGACAACACTAAAGCATGATTGAAACGAGTCCAGATGCCAAACTCAATCAAGACTTCTCTTGTTTTCACATGTATCTGTGCAACTAAAACACATGGACATAATATAAAAATGCTCTGCACACTAAGAGTAACTTTAGTTACTTTAAGTTTATAGCATGATATATAAAGGTTATGCTAGAATGTATTCTCTATTTTATGGATGTTCAGCTTCATTTGCCAAATAAAATTAAGTTTTACATATTTTGGGTGGTTGCTAGGCCGTTGCTAAGGTATGTTGGGTGGTTGCCATGGTGCTGCTAGGGTGTTCTAAGGTATTTTGGGTGGTTGCTATGGTGTTGCTAGGGTGTTCTAAGGTATTTTGGGTGGTTGTTATGGTGTTGCTAGGGTGTTCTAAGGTATTTTGGGTGGTTGCTAGGGTGTTCTAAGGTATTTTGGGTGGTTGCTATGGTGCTGCTATGGTGTTCTAAGGTATTTTGGTTGGTTGCTAGGGTGTTCTAAGGTATTCTGGGTGGTTGCTATGGTGCTGCTATGGTGTTCTAAGGTATTTTGAGTGGTTGCTAGGGTGTTCTAAGGTATTTTGGGTGGTTAATAGGGTGTTCTAAGGTATTTTGGGTGGTTGCTATGGTGCTGCTAGGGTGTTCTAAGGTATTTTGAGTGGTTGCTAGGGTGTTCTAAGGTATTTTGGGTGGTTGCTATGGTGCTGCTAGGGTGTTCTAAGGTATTTAGAGTGGTTGCTAGGGTGTTCTAAGGTATTTTGGGTGGTTGCTATGGTGCTGCTAGGGTGTTCTAAGGTATTTAGAGTGGTTGCTAGGGTGTTCTAAGGTATTTTGGGTGGTTGCTTGCTATGGTGCTGCTAGGGCGTTCTAATGTATTTTAGGTGGTTGCTAGGGTGTTCTAAGGTATTTTGGGTGGTTGCTATGGTGAACTATTTATGAGTTTAAAAGTGTATGAATTCATGAAAGTTCATAAGTGTATGAATTTATAAGTTTATGAGTTTCTAAAACTTCCTTTGCCAAATGAATTAAGATTCTTAGAATGTGTTCACTCATTATTTGATCACACTGTCAAACGTGCACTCAACTAAATTAAAAAAACAAAATAATCACGTTTTTCATTTCTGATAAATATATTAACAGCAATGCTACACTTTCTTAAGTAAACATGCATTGCGATTAGGTCATGTGACACGCATACTAATGTTTGAAAGTTTGTCATTGCATGCGGTTTCACATATATTGTTTTAAATTAGCAGTTTTTTAATAGTAGGCAATAGTAATTAATGTACTAGTATTTGATTCTCAGCCAGCGAATGAAGCATTACGAAGACAAGAAGCTGTAAAGATGATGAAGAGATTGGATCTGCTGCCCTCTAGTGCTTTACAACAGGCATCTTTATAAGGAGTATGTACAATAAATACAGAAGTCTTTGTTACTTTAATTTAAAATGATGAACTAAACCCCAGTCTTACAAAACAAAAACCTTTATGAACAAATGCAGAAGTAAAAATGCTTCAATATAAAACCATTATGGCCAGTATAGTTAAATACAGATACAATATATTACAAAAGTTCTTCATATGAAACACAATGTATGCATAACACAGTCACTCCTCCATTATGTTCTATGGCTTGAGTGTCCAACGAGGCTCAAATGAACAAAAGACAAACTTGTGCATCCTAAACTATTATTATCGGTAAACAAGATAACTAGTGTTGGTAAAGTGCATTTTCACATGTCTAAAATGCCACCAGTTGTTCATTATTAAAATAAAAATGATAAAATGATCCCTTTAGAAACTCACTTGTATAAAATACATGCATTTCATCAAGTGCTGATGTTTTACTGATGACAACTGAAGCAAATGTTGTAAAACATCTTAAAGCAAGCCTCTCTTTTACGTCCCATATGTTTGCACGTTAATAGACATTCACACTGGCACATTTGCTGTTTCCAGTCCAGAGGAAATCACATTCAGACATGCATGAAGTACATAAATATTGATACAACACTGAGGAATTCATTATAAAAGTAGTGTCTTTCCCTTTAATATTAACACTTAATATTCAAACACAATATTATTAGCACATTTCTGATCTATTCCACAATGCGTCCTGCATTTTTTCCTCTCATTAATTAACGTGTGCATCTCGTGATGCGTGTTCACATCTGGTTTCTACTCAACTTTCCAGATGCCGATTTTCCCGTCGTCCTGCGCGGCTCCGCTGAGCACGTATCGATCCTCCGCCGAGCACAGTGTCTGAACGCTGTCGGTGTGCGCCACCAGCTCCTTCTCCACCGTGTAGCGGTCCGTGTTCACCACGTAGATCTTCCCGCGGGCTTTTCCTGCGGCGCTGCGGCCGTGACAACCCACCCAGATCTGACAGCGGGACATTCGAAAGCCATTTTTAATCTTTTACTTGATAAACTCATGAGTTTTGACAGAGGGGTGAACATTAAAGGTGCATTGCGCAACATTTCATGTTAAAAATACCCGTTTTTCTATCCTATACTAGGGATGGGCAACGATTAATCGCGATTAATCGCATCCAAAATAAAAGTTTGTGTTTACATAATATATGTGTGTGTGGTGTGTATAATTAATTTGTATATATAAATACACACACATGCATGTATATATTTAAGAAATATTTGCATGTACAGTGATGTGAATAAGTTTTGGCCCCCATGCTAAAGTTGCCTAAAAAGAGGAATAAAAAATCATCTTTTGGATGTTGATCTTAATGCCTTAATTAGAAAAATGAGGAAAACCCCAACCTTTAAGGACACCAATTTTCTTTGTGAATGAATAATGTATCATAAATAAATAAATGTTTTTCCTTAAAATACAGGGTGCATAAGTCAGGGCACCCCTATGTTAAATTACCATAGAGTCAGGCAGATTTTGATTTTTAAAAGCCAGTTATTTCATGGATCCAGGATAATATGCATCCTGATAAAGTTCCCTTGGCCTTTGGGATTAAAATATCCCCACATCATCACACACCATTCACCACACCTAGAGATTGGCATGGGGTACTTTCCATAAGATCATCTTTCAATGCAAATCAAACCAGCTATTAGGCTAACTGAAGTAAAACCATGCCAATCTCTAGGTGTGGTGAATGGTGTGTGATGATGTGGGGATATTTTAATCCCAAAGGCCAAGGGAACTTTATCAGGATGCATATTATCCTGGATCCATGAAATAACTGGCTTTTAAAAATAAAAATCTGCCTGACTCTATGGGAATTTAACATAGGGGTGCCCTGACTTATGCACCCTGTATTTTAAGGAAAAACATTTATTTATTTATGATACATTATTCATTCACAAAGAAAATTGGTGTCCTTAAAGGTTGGAGTTTTCCTCATTTTTCTAATTAAGGCATTAAGATCAATATCCAAAAGATGATTTTTTATTCCTCTTTTTAGGCAACTTTAGCATGGGTGCCAAAACTTATTCACACCACTGTATATACTTTATTTATATATACACATAATTAATATTATATATAAATATTTGATATATTAATAACACATTTTTCTTAAATATACACATACATGTGTGGGTATTTATATATACAAATTAATTATACACACCACACACACATATATTATGTAAAAACAAACTTTTATTTTGGATGCGATTAATCGCGATTAATCATTGCCCATCCCTATCCCATACATGCTTAAACAATCGCCTAATGGGCTGAATGAGTCCTTCTCTGATCACTGCGATCGCCTCTATAATCCTGTACTGTAAAATAAATAAGAGGGATTCGGGACGGAGTTTGAGACGTCATGTGCGTTCACGCTCGCCTGGCGATGTCCGGCAGGTTTGTGTATTCGCCGCCATTCTCCGTATCAGTGAAGACAACTCGAGCGACAAAACTTTAGTCAACTTTCCACAAAAGTAAAAGATGGATTCAAAGAGAGCGGCTTGTAGTTCATTCCAAACCCCAAAGCAAACTCACGTAAGACAAAGAAATAAAACTTTTGTCTAGAGCCAGGCGTCGGAATAAGACGAGAGTCGATATCGGGAAGCTTTCAACAAACGGAGAGATCTCCGGACGGTCGGCTCTAGGGCTCAAACGGATCAAAGTAATAACTTATATTGTTCATCAACGTGTTTCCATAATAATACAATCATAAGTGGATACAGTAAACAGTTCAACGTTGAGATAGATGGAAACAAAAACCGAAGTTTCCCCCCTCACACATGCCTTTCCTTTCATATATTTACAATGACTTGCAGATTTATAACTTTATTACCTCTGAAGACATTATGACTGTAACAAAAGATGTGTGCGGCTGATGCTCCTTTGGTTATGAACAGCTCGTGCGAGCGTGAGTGTGCACACCTCTGGTTGCAGTTCCGCTTGTCGCCAGAGGGGGCGTAGTTCTGCAAAAACTCAGAGGCTTGCGCAATGCACCTTTAAATTGTGTGGCGTGCCTCACCTGACTCTTGACTTTGATCATGCAGACGACACCGGCGCAGTCTTTGAGCTGGATCCTGATGATGGGTTTGTTCAGATTTTTGCAGTGCCACACACACAGCTCGCCTGCGTCTGCGAAACCGGCCCACAGCTGCTCCGACTGCAAGCACATTCAGAATAACACTACTGTTATGATTGTGAGATCTCTCGGCTCGATTTTCTCCCAAGCGCAGTTGAGTAACTTCCTGATTTCACTTTATTTATAATAAACATCCAGATCGAGTTTGATTGCGAGTCGAGTTTGTTTGGCACATAATTCGCTCCATACAATACTTTCTTAGGTAAGTACACTGTAAGTGCACAATATTCACATGCAGTGATGATGTATTTGTGTATAAGTTAACATCACTCGACAAAAACCCAAACGGATTTTTCTATTGGCTTTTGGATTACTGCAATACATAAGCTCTGTGATTAACTTTAGTTTTAATCTTGTTCATCGTGATAATGTTCACAAAAGAATTTTGAACCTTCAATACAATTACCGGAAGTGCGCTAAACTTAGGCTATAAACAAACTACACCACAGTCACATGACTTCCTACACACTACATCTATTTCAGTCTTTATTTAAGATCATTTTTCCTGAAAGCTTGGTTGAGAATAGTTTGCATAGGCGGAGGGTGAACCAACTTGAGGCTAAGGAGATGCGCTTCCCTTAAACACACACACACACACACACGTTTCCCTGTAATAGTCACGATCACACAAACTTCTGTTATAATAAATGAAGCATACTGCACAATGAATGTAGGTTTATATATATCAGAGCCGCCACACTAGACATTATTATTATTAATAGAACGAGACGTGTGTGTGTGTGTGTTACCCAAGCCTTAAAGGTTCTATATGTAACTATTTTTATAAAATGAATCCTTTTTTTATTGCCAGTGTTTGAAGGGGTTGTAATCAGTTTTGCAGTTCGGGTTTTGCCATTACCTCTGAAGGCCAATATTCTTATTTATATGCGAGGTCTCCGGGTCGGATTTCCTGCGAAATCCATCAGAAGTGACGTGCATGCGCGCTCCCGAGCCCCGAGCCTCTCTATCCTACAGTCTATCATGCGAACAACGGCACTTCAGCTGACGACATGGAGTCTGATAACCCCCCAAACCGTCCTGCCTCCAGCACAACACAGACTCCAACACAAACTCCACATAAATATATAAAAAAAAGCTCGTCAGGCAAAACGTGAATCTGATCGACTCCGGATGAAAACGCGGATCAACATAGTAAACTCAAGTGAAATAACAAGCTACAACATTACATGAATACAAAAGAATGTTCCAGGATAACATTAGTATAACATTTAGTATGTAACTTATTTTATTTACTAGATCTAACGTACTGACTAATGCCGTCATCCCACTACCATATTGTTTATACACATTTCCAGACGCGTTCAGTTACAGTAATGTTACTTCCTACGATCTTACTGAAACACTGAAACTGTTCAGTTTAGTTCACTAACCGTTTTCATTATCATATTATACATTCACCTGTGTTGACATTGCTGATTGTGAAAGATACACGAATAGTTCGAGAAATGGCTTATGCTATATAACATCAGATGTCGGCTAAATGCAGTTTATTGTAACATTATGATCATGGAACGAGCACAGAGCATTACTTCAACGTCAAGCTGATAAAAGTAGGCTATTATTGTACCTGCAGTGGGAGTTTACATTAGTTTCCAGCATGTGTGATAATTTCACGTTGCGTTGAAAGTCTCCGTGTAGCTGGGAGTGAATGATTGCTCGCTCTTGAGATTGAGCACGAGCGCTCTTGTTGCATTCTGAAACATCACCGCTAGAGGTCGCTAAACGTCGCATACAGCACCTTTAAAGGGGATATTTCACTTTTAAATTAATTTTTGGTATGTTTTATCTTACCTCAAGGGCATCCAAGATGTAGGTGTCTTTGTTTCCGCAGTATTTTCAATTTTGATATTTTTAGGTCAAACCGTTCTTGTCTGTCAGTCATATAATGAAGGTCTATGGTCACCACCTCAAAGAGCATGCACAGAGAAGTCCAAATTAAACATGATTTAATGACTCGTAAATTTAAGTACACACTGATGGCCTAAGACACGAAACGAGCGGTTTGTGTGAGAAAACGAACAGTATTTATATCGTTTTTACCTCTTGTAACCACAGCCGCAAAGCGCCCGCGGCCTCAGATCACTTGGACGTGGCTGTGGTTACAAGAGGTAAAAACGATATAAATACTGTTCGTTTGCTCACACAAACCGCTCGTTTCGTGTCTTAGGCCATCAGTGTGTACTTACATTTACGAGTCATTAAATCATGTTTAATTTGGACTTCTCTGTGCATGCTCTTTGAGGTGGTGACCATAGACCTCCATTATATGACTGATAGACAAGAACGGTTTGACCTAAAAATATCAAAATTGAAACTACTGTGGAAACATAGACACCTACATCTTGGATGCCGTTGAGGTAAGATAAAACATACCAAAAATGAATTTCAAAGTGAACTATCGCTTTAATGGCAAAGTAAGACTCTTATACTGTGAGCGGCTCATTCTCCCTCATTTCAGCTTCAAGGTGTTGATTGTGGCGTTTCTTTGAGGTTTACAATCCAATTCGATACTCCTTTTTCGAATTGCCTGAAAAACCACCTCATGCGAGCGTAAAAAAAAAACGTTTTTGCGAGAAATTGACATGTTTCCATTGTGCGTATTTTCAATTCATGCAATTTGAAGGGTAATGGAAACGCGGCTCATTGCAGGAAAATACAACAACCACTCAAAACACCATCTGAGAATCTCTTTTCTTGCGAATCATCAAAGCTTGTCCCATCACAGCTCATCAGAGAGGCCGAGAGAGCCATTAAAACAGCTCGTAAATGACCTCACACGTGCGATCCATTAACCTAACGAGTCCTGAAGCGCAGCTGGACGGACACAGAGTACCGGACGAGCTGTGAAACAGAGTCTAGCCGTGGGGAAACGTCAAAGCGCTGGTTTTTACCTCATTAAAGAGCAGGAAACTGCTGAAGCCCCTCGGTGAACTCAGCAGGTGATCTGGAAGAGACATCTTACGATGAACCGTGCCGTTCCTGCGCACTTCCATCACACAATCACGGCCACCTTTGACACAAATAAAGTTTGTAATGCAACTGAAAACAACAATCAATTAATCACAATCAACACTCAAAGTTGCATATAAACATTCAAACGGCAGTTTTTACGTATGATATAACGGTTTCGACTCCGACATTTAAACAGTGGCTGTAGTTTTCATTACAGATTCATTCAAAATAACGGAGACATCAGGATTGGATTAGGGCTGTCACTTTACCTTCGAAAATCGATTGCACAATCGATCGCACCAACACAAGTTTTGAAAGCAATTGTGGCCCTCAAACCGTATTCACTTTATAGGCCTTAATCCTGTAATTGTGGATAAATGTGGGCACAGAGGACTCGGGTGTGATCCTAATTTTTATTTATTATAAATGTTATATCACTGTCTTCGATAAAGTTTTGTCTATCCATTTATGGTGTTTTTTTTTATTTTGCGGGGTATTTTTGAATTTATTTACTTCAAAACGTACCATATTTTCTATGTAAATTATGCTTATTTTATGTTTTATTTGTTTTAACTACATTAAAATATCATTCCAATAAGTTCTTAGAGCTTAAACCTAAAGATGAAGAGACTTTGCCGTCACCTGGTGTCTTATTTTGGCTTATTTTAGAATACAGTTTTTCCCATTCATTTCTATGGGTGTCCATTTTTGCCCCAAATACAAGATTAAGGAGATTTTTTCACCCACTTAACATTGTAGAATTGAGTCAAAAAAAAATTTTGTTGTGTGTGTTCAGGAGGCAAACTTAGGAAAAGTAGCCGTCTTGTACCGCTCAGATTAAGGGAAGTATTTTTTAAAAATAAATCAAAACTACTTTGCCCACATTTGTCCAGAATACGGTTTTAGGGTTAAAGGCCTTTTATTTATTTATTTTATTTACCAAAAATGTTTTTTAGGTGGACAGATCAATAAAGGACACAGAACATGTGGGATGTGAACTCTTATGTCTCAAAATTCAAACAGATTTTTTTCACAAAAGTGACAGCCCTTATCAGGATAAGTAATATATATATATACTGTATATTCATCAAAATTCTCCTCTCTAGAGCTATTATTCTAGTTGACCATAAGCTATAGTCACTGAATGGCTTTTCTGAGGTAGATGTGACGTTGCAGGAACATTTCAGTGCATGATTTCAGCGCAACAAAACTATTTAGAGCGAAATCAAAAATTAATTTCGTCTGGATATTCTTGTTTGCAGAAATCCCTGCATCACTAAAAAAAAACCATGATGATATAATGCAAGGTGAGGCAGACTCACAGCACCACAGCATGCCGTCATGGATCTGGATGGACTGGAGCCGGTCACAGGAGACTCTGAACTGCCGTCGGACCTGCAGAGCGGACACGTCCCACACGATCACGCTGCCATCTTCCCCGCACGAGTACGCCACCGTCTGACTGCAACGGCCATCGGGGAGAAACATCTCTTTATTTAGCACTGATATGGGTTAATGAGGGTTCTGCTTTGTCTTTGTTACCTGAATTTGTCGGTTCGCTCCTCCAGGGCGAGTCCGGTGACCTCGCCGCGATGCTCCGTCAGCTGTTTATTGCACGACACGCTCCGCGGGTTTATGATGTAAATGAACGAATCCTTTGAGCCGATCCACAGCTGCTGCTGGTTCACTGCAAGCATGCAGTTCTGACAGGAATGGAGAGACGTGCGTTAATACAGTAACCAGTAGGGGGCGACACTACTATGACAGCTAAGACGAGAAGCATCACTGTAAGGAAATGCCCCGAGACAGGAAGGTTGAGGATCCAAATGCAGTGTTTTAATGAAAGGGTAATCGGCAATCGTAGTAAAAGACAGGCAAGAGGTCAGAGCACATTAAATCAGTCCAATCAAACCAAGAAACAGGACACAGGAAAAAGGGGGAATCCAAGAAACTAAAACAATAGGCGCGTTTCCATTACAGATTTTGAGCAAAACTTTTGCGATATTTTCCAAATGTCGATAAAAAACTATTGCGAAATGACGGTGTTTCCATTAACCGATGTTTTGCGACTAAAAGTCTCGCGATAAGTCATTCCAAAAATCATGGCAACGGACTTTGGTAGGTTTATAACCTATTTCACAGCCATGCACCGCATTAGATATTATTATTATTAATGGCAGGAGACGTGGTGTGTTATCCAAGCATTAATGGCAGGGAAAGACACGGAGTTCCTGGTGTTTCTCCCTTATTTCTGCTTCCATGTCTTGATGGCATTTATTTGAGGTTTAGAGAGGCTATTCCTGTAATTATTTATTAAATGAATTTAATAAAGAACTCTATCTCGTATTATGTCCAAACGGTTAATTTTTTTTTTTTAAATATTTTTTCTATTATGTTCAATGGGGGGGGGGGGAATTTGTCATAATTATTGCATTAAAACAAATTATACATTTTTTTTTTATTTTTGAAATTTTCTCAAAACACCAAAAAAGAAAAGAAAAAATATTATAAAAAACTAGTAAAAAAAAAAAATCATGATTTTTTTTTTTAAATATGAATCCCGCCCATTGGGTCCATTTGGACCCGAACACTCCGAGTGTGACTCTGAAATGAACAACCCCATATGGGTTAATAGTGGAATCTGCGAAAATGGCACTAAAACGAACCATTTTATCAATTTAAAGTAACTAAATGTTGGACTCAATATAGTGTTCCTTTCAACTTACTAAAGATCCAGTGATCCATGGATATTGACATGCAGACAGGAATCGTGTTGCCTGACCTTTATGTTTGCCTGATTTCGACAGCAGGGAAATAAAAGCAATATAGACCTAAACATAAAGCATATTTGCCTGTGAACGCTTTATATAAATACAATATAGGTCTAAATCCGGGTGATCACTTATATCAGTGTTATATATAGCCTATATATATCATCATATCGTCCAGCCCTAAAACTTTATAGTTTTCTTTTGGTCAGTGTTTATTAAAAACATCCAATAATACAGGATTTGCAATGATAAATATTTAATTGATGAGTTGTTAATATAACAATACCAAATATTTGTTTATGGTTTTACACCTAAATTCAACATATTGAAACTTTGAAAACAAATCCGCTCGCTCAGTCTTTTTGCCACTCACTGTGAGTAGCTGCAGGCACTCCGGCGAACGGTGACGTCACGCGCATACCCTCTATTACTTTCTCTAAACACCCAGCTATGTGTAAATGTGGCCTGAGACAGGAACGGGAAAACCAGGACACAGGGAAAAAGGGGAAGATAAGACGGGTGAAAACAATGAGTCCAGGCTACATGACTAATAAAGTGACGGAATAAAATACACAAAAATATGTGGCCTGAATATACAACAGAAAGCCTTTGTCACATTATACACTAACGTTCAACAGTTTTTGGAGTCAGTAAGATTTTTTTTTTTTAAGAAATAAAAGAAATCTATAGTTTTATCCAGCAAAGACGCATAAAAATTGATCAAAAGTGACCGTAAATACATTTATAATGTTACAAAAGATATTTATTTCAGACAAATGCTGTTCTTTTAAACTTTCTATTCATCAAAGAATCCTGAAAAAAAACAAAAAAATCACGGTTTCCACAAAAGTATTTCAACACTGATAATAATAATAATAATAATAAGAGCCATTAATAATAATGCAGCAGCAAATCAGCATAATAGAAAGATTTCTGAAGGATCATGTGACACTGAAGACTGGAGTAATGATAATTTGATCACAGGAATAAATTACACATAATATAATTTTAAACTGTAATAATATTTCACAATATTACGCTTTTATTAAATTTTTAAAGAAACAAATGCAGCCTTATATAGTATATGTGTGTGTGTGTGTGTGTTTTATATATATATACATAGTAATAAAATGTCCTAAAATGCGGCTGACATAATCATATGAATTTATTGAATGTTTTTCTCTGTTATGCAATATTTCTAATTTCCTCCTCAAACTCACAGTCAACCTCTAGAGACTGATATGGTGATGATAAGTTGTAATGGTGTCGGGGTCAACCCCATATAATCTCACCAGCCGGGACGTTCCCACTTGCACAGAGTTCTGCTGCATGGACCAGCTGGCGGCGTCGAACACCAGCACCTTCCCATCGCTCAGAGCACACCACAGCTTCGGGTTCGCCCCGCCGTCCAGCTCCGACACACCCAGCTGACCTACACACACACACACAACACACTTCAGAGAGCTGGAAATCACTACACAACCACAGTCTCCTTTCAGAATGACTCACTTCACAACTGTTCACATACACTCACAGGGGCATTATGGGTGTTTCTACAGACACAGAGTGAAACACACATTTTGTGCTGAATATTTCTGCTGCCTGTCCTGATCAAATCAATAATATAGAATAAAAATAGAAAAAATAAAGAACAGATGACTATAAAGAAAATAAAGCATATTTTAAGGATCAACACCGTTTTTATGTCTATCAACCACAATTTCCCCTCAATTCTCAAAAACAATGTTTTTTTTTTTATTCCAATCAGCAAGAATTTAACATTATGTATAAACTAGGGCTGTGCAAAAAGATTAATTATCCAAAATAAAAGTTTGTGTTTACATAATATATATGTGCATGTGCTGTGTATAATTATTTTGTATATATAAATACATATGCATGTATACATTTAAGTATTATTTGCACGTAAATACTGCATATATATATATATATATATATAATTTTATACACACACACACACATAATCTATATTATTTATAAATATTTTATAATATATATGAATAACACATTTTATTAAATATATACATGCATGTGGGCTGTGCAAAGATTAATCGCATCCAAAATAAAAGTTTGTGTTTACATAATATACGTGTGTGTTATATGTAGAATTATTTAGTATATGTAAATGCATGTATATATTTAAGAATTATTTGCACGTAAATACTCTGTATGTATATATATACTGTATATAAATACATAATCTATTTTATATATAAATATAAATATTTTATATATGAATAACACATTTTCTTAAATATATACATGCATGTGTGTGTATTTATTTATACAAAATAATTATATACAGCACACACATACTGTATATATATTATGTAAACACAAACTTTTATTTTGGATGCGATTAATCGCAATTAATCTTTGCACAGCCCTAATATAAACACTTCACAATATAAATGATATCTATTTTTTGGTATAACATTAATGACAATTTAAAGAGAAAATCTGCTTAATTGTAAAAAAATCTAAACACTGTTAAAAGCTTTCAATGCAAAATGTCTTATTTGTTTTCCTTTGGTTGAGTGGTGGAATGTGACCTATAAGTGTTTTCGCTGGTTTTTATGACTATCTTTTACAGTTTGTCACTCATCAGACATGGAAAAGAAAACATGTGACTTTTGCCATTACATTCAGCTGAACCAACATGAGCAGGGCCGTGTTTTTGATCAATGCTCTTGTGTGAAACCCTACCCAACTAATCAAACTGAGAACTACTGCCCTAGCAACCGCCCAGAATAGCCTAGCAGCCACCTTAAAATGCCCTAGCAACCACATAGCAACGGCCTCGCAACCACTCACAACACAAATTGTGGGGGCACATTTTGTAAAAATTGAGTTTATTGTTTCTTGATCTCATAATAACAACAAAAGGCAATAATAATAAAAACACATTTCAAAAAATGTAAAGTGTAAAATGTAAAGTGTAAAATGACTAATGATACTTAAAAAGCTATAATCTGATTTTTTTCTGAAAAATATTATATATATATATATATATATATTTTAGAAATATATCAGATTATAGCTGCACGATTCTGGGTAAATTGAGAATCACATTTTTTGTTTCAAACGTGATCAAGATAACAGACAACTAAATAAAATAACATGTAATTTACTAGAGTTTCAGCCAAAATGTTAATTGCTGCAGTCTACTTAAAATGTTTAATTAATCTGAACGGATTATAAAAATAAAATAAAAGGTTTGAGTGAATAATTCACTCACTCATAAAGATGTCACTTGTATCATTACAGGATGAATCAGCGTTTCTGAACAAATCTCTTGAATGAATGAACGATTCAATGACAAATACATTTTTTAACAGTCACTCGTCGCCACCTACTGGTGTAACCATGTAATGATCCAATACTTGAATCTTGTTCGACAGTTTTTATATCCGAACTATAAACTTGTATCCTAGTATTTCTATGATAATATGAATATTTGTAACGCATAACGATTCTGTGAAGCGGTTTCGAACCTACAGTCTCATGATATCAGCTCTCTCTTCGGTCAGCAACATCTGAATGACTAGATTTTGTCTAAGGTTTAATAGACACAGACGAATCGTTGTCATTTAGGAATGAGATCACGTGTGTTTTTCAATGGAGATCACAATTAATTTTACAGCTCTACTTCAGATGCTACTAAAATGACTCCAGATGTGTGTGACATAAAAGCCGCTTTCTCTGATCTCTGATCTCCTGTGGTTTTCGAATGCATTAGGACAGAGTCAGAATCCAGTCTGTGAAATTCCCTGTAACCTGACCTGGCCTCATGTTTGTTTAGCTGCCGAAACACCTTTAACAAACAGCTAAGAACTAAGAGCAGAAAAGCTATAAAGCCTTGCAGGAAGAAGAATCACTCGTGGGAAAAGGTTTGTGTTGACTTGCAGTGAGGAAATCCTAATGAGATTAATGTACTGTAGTGAGTCATGAGTCGCGGAAACATGTCGTAATCACACAGTGAGAAGACGGAGGAAATAACTGAGCATGTGCATCTGCCCGAAGCAGTTTCTGCTCAACCGATTTGGAAACCTGTTCTCCTCCATGACCACAGGAACAGTAACGCAACATCCTGAATCTATAAACATCTTCACGTCAGTGGAACTACCAGGTCAGACTGGTTGATCTGGTTGCGATGGAGCAGCTGAGAGACGCTTGTAAGTGAAAGACACCAATATATGTTTGCTCTTTGTCTTAAAGGAGTAAAAGAAATTAAGGTTTTTGATGAAAACATTCCAGGATTTTTCTCCATATAATGGACTTCAATGGGGTCCAAACGGTTCAAGGTCCAAAAAGAGAGTTTCAGTGCAAATTACAAACTATTCAAAGGGCTTTAAACGACACCAGACGATGAATAAGGGTCTTATCAAGCGAAACGATCGCTCATTTAAAAAATAAATAACAAAGTTTAAGTTTTATAAGCACAAATGCTCGCCTTGCTCTGTTCTGTGATGCGTGTTCGTGACTCTCCTGTTCGAAACTCGTTCATCAAAATGAACAAATCTTTTTTCAAGTCGCAATGGAGAACGAAATGACTGCATTTCATTTATTCAGAATGGAGATGTCTGAATAAACCAAATGACTCGAAAAAAAGATTCGTTCATTTTGATGAACGAGTTCGAACAGGAGAGTGAATCACAGAACAGAGCAAGGCGAGAATTTGAGCTTATAAAACTTAAACTTTGTTATTTATTTTTTAAATGAGCGATAGTTTCGCTTGATAAGACCCTTATTCATCGTCTGGTGTCGTTTAAAGACATTTGAACAGTGTGCAGTTTGCACTGAAACTCTCATTTGGACCTTGAACCGTTTGGACCCCATTGAAGTCCATTATATGGAGAAAAATCCTGGAATGTTTTCATCAAAAACCTTAATTTCTTTTCGACCGAAGAAAGAAAGACATAAACATCTTGGATGACACGGGGGTGAGTAAATTATCAGCAAATATTTTTTTAAAAGTGAACTACTCCTTTAAGAGCTTTGTCAAGTCACATGTCTTCCTTTATTGAGATGTTTAGCTGGACCTACCGGGCGTGTAGAGCAGGACATCCACCGCTTGAGGAGACGTCTGGTCCAGAGACGGGTTAATCTTGTGTTTGAGGGTCTCAGATGTGGTTTTGGGGACCATCATGGGCACTATAACAAACCCAGAGACAGGCAGTCAATTTACATTTAATCATTCAGCCAAAGCCACTCACAAGTGTGGACTTAGACAGTCACTAAATACTAAAAAGGTCATTTATCAGACTGTCGGTGACACGGCTCACTTATGGCAAAAATCATAAACATGTTTACTGTATCACAATCATTTAACACAATTAATCATTGACTTTTGAACCTAACATTAACAGTGGATTCTCATTAAAAATAATTCAAAAACAAATGTAACATAATGATTTTTTTTTTCTAAAGAAAGTATTACTTTTATTGATCAAGGATTCATTATTTGATCAAAAGTGACAGGTCAAATGCTACAAAAGATTTATATTTCAAATAAATGCTGCTTTTCTAAACTTTCTATTCATCAAATAACCCTGGAAAATAAAAAGGAACCCCAGTTTCCACAAAGATATTAACTATTTTGGATATTGATAATAAAATATTGTTTTTTGATAATCAAATCATCATATTAGAGTGATTTCTGAAGGATCATGTGATGCTGAAAATTTCAGCTTTGATCACAGGAATAAATTACACTTTACAATATATTCACATAGAAAACAGCTATTTTAAATTGCAATAATATTTCATAATATTACTGTTTTTACTGTATCAAATCATTTAGGGCTTGGTGAGCAGAATAGATTCTGCTATAGATAAATAGATAGATAAATATATTTATTTTTAAAAACACAGAAATAAAAAATAATAAACAAAACTAAGTGGATAACAGTGAATAAGATCAACTTATGTTAAGTGCACTTCCACAATCTATTAAAAACCCTAAATCCTTAAATATCTTGATTCTTTTGTTTTCATAAATCATAATAGAAAATACAATTCGATTAAACACCCAGCTCTTGACATACAGTGACAGGAAACACCAATTTATTTCAGCCATAACAAACTATTTGAGCGATACACACCCTCAAACTTCATTTTGTCGAAGTAGGCCAGTTTGCTCGCGGCGTAGATGGCTTTCTGTGACTGCAGGCTCCCGACCACGGCGTCCATCAGCAGGGCGTTAGTCAAGGCCTGCTCCATGAACTGAGGGTCCTGTGCCAGAGATATCACACACACACACACACACGATCAGGACAGACACTCCTGACCCTCGGGCCATGAGCTTCAGAGGAACAGCCGTTTGAGAAAGTGAGAGTAAAACCCAACACTACTGTACTAAAGTCACATCGAAACCAGTCTGGTTTCTACGGTGTTATTTTACACAGTATTCGGGTGTTCACAGGAAATGCTGATCCTCACACACTCTCTTATAACTTGCATTTAGGAACATTTAGGTGGACATAAGATTTCAGGACTTTTAGAAAGATTTGTAACAACAAGTGTTGATAAAGCTATTTAAAGGGTTTAAAGCTTTAAAGTAAAGAATTTAAGATTTTTTTTTAATTTTTTAATTTTTTTTTAGTAAAATAATCATTATTATTATCCTGGAATTTTCCTTATTTATTTTAAAAATGCAAATGTATTTGTATAAGTATTTGATAAGACCCTTATTCATCGTCTGGTGTCGTTTAAAGCTGCACTAAAACTCTCATTTGGACGTTGAACCGTTTGGACCCCATTGAAGTCCATTATATGGAAAAAATATTGGAATGTTTTCATCAAAAACCTTAATTGTAGCAATAAAAAAATAATTAAAAGCAATAAAGAATGTTGAAATAAAATAAATTCACCATGTGAGATATTTTATGTTCAAAGCACAATATGACAAAATCAGATCAAAATCAAAACAGCCCTATTATTTTTTTATCATGCAGCCCTGCACTGTAAATAGGTTACTAGCTATTCTCAATGCATGTATGAATTAAGTAATAGTGCTTTCATTAAATTTTTATGTGTAAAGTGATTTGGCTGACAAAAAAAGTTTAAGAACTAGAACTAGAAGTTAAATTTGGCAAAAATGATGCAGTCATCAAACCTTATGATCGTCGGCCATCTTCCTCCCGGCCCACATCTCTTTGATCATCAGGTGCCAGAGGTCACACTCCGACTTCAGGTTGACCTCGAACGACTCCTTCCTGAAGGACGTTCTGATCTTCAGCGACGGGATCCTCAGCAGAAGGAAAGGAGCAGAAGATATCTTCACGTCCTGGATGAGGAGAACAACGTGTGAACAACCAACAATCAAAGATGGGTGCCTGGCCAGATGTTAAAGGATTAGTTCACTTTAAAATGAAAATGAACCCATTATTTACTCACGCTCAAGCCATCCGAGGTGTATGACTTTCTTATTTAAGACCAATACAATTTTACAGCGTAAATATCAGCAGTTGCACTTTACACGTACGTGGAATCTGTCCGGAAGCAAGTTATTTTACTTTATAAAGTTTTAAATATTAATATTTTTCTTACACAAACTCATTGTTTTGCTTCAGAATGACTTTATTAGCGTGTGCCTCGTGAAGTTTATGACGGATGGATGCACATTTCTGGACTTCAATCTGTGGGTTTTAAAGGGATACTCCACTTTTTTTGGACATAGGCTCATTTTACCACTCCCCCAGAGTTAAACAGTCGAGTTTTACCGTTTTCGAATCTATTCAGCCGATTTTTTTATATTTAGAAGAATATCAGTAACCAGACAGTTTCTGGTCTCATTGACTCCCATAGTATATTTGTTTTCCTACCATGGTTGTCAATGAGACCAGAAACTGTCTGGTTACTGATATTCTTCTAAATATCAGAAAATCGGCTGAATGGATTCGAAAACGGTAAAACTTAGGGAGGGAGTGGTAAAATGAGCCTATTTCCAAAAAAAGTGGAGTATCCCTTTAATCAACTGCCATTATAAAACTATTTTTTAATATAACTTCAATTGTATTCGTCTAAAAAAGCAAAAAAAAAAAAAAAAAAAACCTTGAGGGTGAGTGAAACATGGGCTACTTTTCATTTTTGGGTGATCCTCACCTCAATATCTCTGAATTTGGTGACCTCGACGTATCCCGGCCGGCCCTCGGTCAGCAGGAAGAGCCTGCGCTTGGTCATGGCGATCTTTCCCACGCCGTGGCTGGTCTTCACGGATGACGAGAGCTTGTACACACACTCGCCGCTCTCCAGGTGTTCCAGCGCGACGGCCGGCAAGTCCACGTCTTGAGCCGCGGCTTCGGTCTCCTTCCAGAAGCTGTAGAAGAAGCGGAAGATTTCCGGATCCACCTGCTTCTGCTGGCCTGTGTGGAGGAGAGATACAAAAAAACAAGCCTTTTATTCGCCAATAAAATCCCTGAAAATCCCAGTTCTAGTCAAGATAAATCTAAATCCAAATTATTATATAATTTTTGAGAGCCCGAACATTAACAGCCACGTCCTAAACACACAATTATGACGTTCTTTTTATAATTTTATGTCACCTCTATAACAGAAATGCATTTCATATGTTGCACTAGGGCTGTCAAACGATTAATCGCGATTAATCGCATCCAAAATAAAAGTTTGTGTTTACATAATGTGTATAATTATATTATATTATATTATTATATATATATATATATAGAAATACACCCACATGCATGTATATTTAAGAAAGAAATATTATATAAAATATGTATATTTATATACAAAGTATAATATAAATTATATATAAATCTATCTACAGTATATATATGAAAATATTTCTTAAATATATACAAGCATGTGTGTGTATTTATATATATATATATAATAATAATATAATATAATAATTATACACATTATGTAAACACAAACTTTTATTTTGGATGCGATTAATTGCGATTATTCGTTTGAGAGCCCTATGTTGCACTGAACCATATTTTCTATTTATGAAGTGATTCCAACCATATTTCAAGCAAGGAAGTCTCAGCTGAAGGAAATTATTAAATATTTATCGGATTTAATATATCGACCAAATAGAAGAAGGAGTGACACATTGAACATGAGTGTGAGTAAATGATGATAGTTATTGGAGATCTCATGACATCTGAGATAAGGATGGTTCTTTACTTTATGGCTCTAAGCAATGAATCAACACGGTAAAGAGCGAGATGTACACGGCACACGGTTCAAACCTGTCTGACAACTACAGAGTTATGCCTTGCATTCTTTCACATTTAAAAAAATAAATAAAAGAACGACGAGTCATGCCGCGTATGAGTGAGAAATGCATCTCCACACACATGACAAACACAAACACGGTCCGGGAACTGTGATGTGTCATACAGTCGAAGACGTTACATGAACTTTTGACACACAGGAAATGATTAACCAGCGTTATACAGTATATGAAGAGAGGACTAGCGCTAGAGGTTACACACAAACAGGGTTAGGGAATCTGGCCTACCTGAAGAACATTCCTTCACACACACATTCATGCACATGCACGTACGGAGTGGTGTGTGCTGAAGTGCCATGCCGTGACGGGTATTAGTACAGATGGCACACTGCACAAACACACTACGCTTACCGTCCACGGCAAGGTAAAATACAGACTGGGACGAGGCCTCCACACCTGGCAAACCAAAGCCATGTTTACCAAAAACACGAGGGGTGCATGACATCATCAGCCAACACGAGCAGATTTAAATTTGGCCGATTTTGGAAGCAGAAATTATGAGAATATTATTTATGTTTAATATATTCTGTACAATAGGGAAAATAATACATTTACAACAACGGACATCATATATCTATCCATCTATCTGTCCGTTAATCTATCTATCTATATATACATCAATCATCTGTCTATCTATCTGTCTATCCATCCATCCATCCATCCACCCATCCATCCATCTATCCATACATCAATCTATCTATCTGTCTATCCATCCATCCATCCATCTATCCATACATCTGTCTATCCATCCATCCATCTATCCATACATCAATCTATCTATCCATCAATCCATCCATCCATCAATACATCCACCCATCTATCCATCCATCCATCCATCCATACATCCATCCATCCATCCATCCACCGATCTATCCATACATCCATACATCCATCTGTCTATCCATCCATCTATCCATCCACCCATCTATCTATCTATCTATCTATCTATCTATCTATCTATCTATCTATCTATCTATCTATCTGTCCGTCCGTCCATCCATTCATCCATCTATCCATCCATCCATCCATCTATCTGTCTATCCATTCATCCATCTATCTGTCTATCCATCCATCCATCTATCCATCCACCCATCTATCTATCTATCTATCTATCTATCTATCTATCTATCTATCTATCTATCTATCTATCTATCTATCTATCTATCTATCTATCTATCTATCTATCCATCCGTCCGTCCGTCCATCCATTCATCCATCTATCCATCCATCCATCTATCTGTCTATCCATTCATCCATCTATCTGTCTATCCATTCATCCATCTATCTGTCTATCCATTTATCCATCTATCATCCATCCATCTGTCTATCCATCCATCCATCTGTCTATCCATCCATACATCCATCTATCTGTCTGTCTATCTGTCCATCCATCCGTCTATCCATTCATCCATCCATCTGTCCATCCATCCGTCTTTCCATTCATCCATCTATCTGTCTATCCATTCATCCATCTATCATCCATCCATCTGTCTATCCATCCATCCATCTGTCTATCTGTCCATCCATTCATCCATCTATCTGTCTGTCTATCTGTCCATCCATCCGTCTATCCATTCATCCATCTATCTGTCCATCCATCCGTCTTTCCATTCATCCATCTATCTGTCTATCCATCCATCTATCTATCCATCATCCATCCATCCATCCATCCGTCTTTCCATTCATCCATCTATCTATCTGTCTATCCATCCATCTATCTATTCATCAATCCATCTATCTGTCCATCCATCCATCCATCCATCCATATGTCCATCCATTAATCCATCTATCTGTCTATCCATCCACCCATCTGTCTATCTATCCATCCATCGATCTGTCTGTCCATCCATCCATCATCAGTTGCATTCGTGTCTGAATCAGGTTTATTTTTTGAGTGATCCGGGAAGCGCTCTGTTAGGTCACGCAGCATCGGTATAAACCTCAGTACAATTGGATTTCAAGAGCAGCTTGTCAGTTTTGCTTTGTACGCACCAACAGTGAGCGCCTCAAACAGCCTCTGGATGGTTCCCAGATCCTTAACGATGCCGGACTCCTGAACGCACCGCACAAAGTCCTCCACGTGCAAGTGTTTCTTGGGCAGTTCGAATCTCTTCACCGTCCCGCCATCCATCGGTTGCGCCAGCTCACGCTCATTGTCTTTTTTCACCCGGCTGATCAGACGCTTCAAATCAGGGCGTTGCTCGGCCAACTTTCTCTCGCTCCCTGGTAGCGACTCAACCAGTGCGTTCAGCAGCTCGGCTGGAAAGATGTCCATGTCTGTCTTATACAAGCTCTGGAAGTCTCCGAGGGCGTCCACGCGTCTGCCGGCCACTGAGTTCACCAGGCCTCGAAGGTAATAGTAACGGGCCAGCAGGGCGGAGTCATCTGGGGTCGCCATGGAGATGGCTCTGCTCAACTGGCCAATGAGATCAACGTAGTACTTCTGAACGTACTGATAGGACAGCGGAGGAGGGAATTCTGGGAGATTAAAGGTTCTGATTGGCCTAGAGGGACCCCAGGAACCTGTTCACATAAAATGGAGATAAGTGACATGTACTATGACTTTTTTCCATGTTTTATAGATTAAAAATCTGCAGTTTTTTTTTAATCAACACATGCATTCTTCAAACCACATCTGGTTACACATGTTTCTAAATTGTTTGTGATTTTCAGAAAAATCTGTTCTTAAAAGTTTCTCACCGCTCTGTAAAGACATCGTTCCGACTGATATCTGTCGGACCGGGAGAGTAAACAATCGGTGGTCCGCCAGGTTTGGCATACTCTTCCCCAGCCTGTTGTTCAGGCCGTTCTCTAGTCTGAAGGTCTTGCGGTTGGCCTCCTCCATCGTGGGTCTGCGTGGACACTCCGCCATGGTCCTCAACCTGAGGAAAAGACACGTCATCATGGAGAAATCAGAAAGAAAATGGATTTTAAATTTGGCTAAACTGACTACTAAACTGACTAGTTTTTTTTAAAGGGGTGATGAACTGAGAAATCAAATTTTCCTTGAGCTTTTGACATCTAAGAGGTCATCACATTATAAGAATATCCTGTAAGTTTCAGAACTGAAAACATCCTTATTAGTCCAATAAAAGCTTTTATTTACACCAGCCTCTGAAAACGTCTCGTTTTTCAAAGTGGGGAACTATGACGTCAAAGAGGATAAAACCCCACCCCCGCAGAAGAAGAGCAACGCGGACAGTTTAGCCCCGCCCACTGATTCGTGCATTTACGCGTACCTAAATAACATAGATGCCTACCTCGTGATGACAAACCGGATCCAGCCACCGAGCGATACAGAATATTGTGGAAGAAGACAGTCGCCGCATACGCTTCATTTCACTGAGGATTGTTTGTAAACAAGACTGGATTTGCAGACCGATTAAGAGTAAAGAACGGTGCTGTGCCGTCTATATTGGATCTGACATGAATGTGCACAACACACGGACTCTGGGTCGAACGTGTATGGGCGAATCATTCCGGATGTCATTTTACAACGTTGGACGTGTATTCAAAGCTATTTCCCCCACGTGCATCGACAGGTGAGTTGAAACTCATTAATATGCAAAACTGTTATCCACTCACAGCAGTGGGCGTTTACTTCCAAGTCTTCAGTGCGAGACGCCCATAAAAACCAGCGTTTTTGAGCTAGGCTCAAAACTAGGGTAGAAAATACCCTATTACTTATTAATTTTGATGTTTTTGAATGCAAAAACCAAGCGAACATCATAAGTTGACCTCAGACAACAATATAATAAAATTTAAAAAGCCAGTTCATGACCCCTTTGACCTAATGTGTGCTACTGCTTCACTGATAATCATTTCAACTAGGCCTGGGCGAAAAATCGATTAAATTAATTAATTTAAAAAATTTAAAAATTAAAAAAATAAGTAAATCGAGTTTTTGTGTAATGTCACATTTTTGGCTCCCCGGAGTTTCCGTAGCGTTAGTTTCACTCAAACGGTTGTCTGCCGTTTGTACTTATTGCTGTCCTTAATAAGTAAGGGGGGAAAAAATCGTAAATCGAATTAATCTGAGATTTTATTTTTAGGCCATATCGCCCAGCCCTATTTTCAACATGTAGAAATGAATGGGAAACAAGTTTATACACTATAGCAGGTACACGCACAGGACCATGAAAATGAATGACTCGCTGTTTCACTATTTAAAACACTGACCAAAATTACTTACCAAACCTGTCAAGTTACATGCATTCGAACACCATGACCAGCTAAAAAAGATTACTCTTCCTCTTACCAGGAAGAGACTCGCCAAAATGATTTTCTTGTTATCAAGCCAAACATGATAAACAAACTTTTGCCTTTTCATTTTAATATTGGCAGTCTTGCCTTTATTTTTGCATTTTATTTTTCAATTTGACAGGGATGATGCACTGTGAAAATGTAAATGAAAATGAAATCATTTAATTTCATCATCAATTTTGTCACATATTTTGCGTACCATTTTCTGTAATGAAATGGTTAAACTTGTTTTATTTTTCATTTTTATCATTCAATTTATTTATTTAAATATGGCAGAAAATGCCTTCCATAGTAAACACACAGTACCATGAAAATGAATGACTCGCTGTTTCACAATTTAAAACACTGACCAAAATTACTTACCAAACCGGTCAAGTTACATGCATTCGAACACCATGACCAGCTAAAAAAAGATAAACTCGGTTACTCTTCCTCTTACCAGGAAGAGACTCGCCAAAATGATTGTCTTGTTATCAAGCCAAACATGCAGTACATACTAAAAAATCCATTCTTTGGATAATCCTGCTGGAAGTAGCCATCAGAGGATGGGGACATGGGACATAAAGGGATGGACATGGTCAGAAACAATGCTCAGGTAGGCCGTGGCATTTAAACGATGCCCAGTTGGCACGAAAACAAGAAAACATCCCTCACACCTAGGGGTGCACGATATATCGGCCACCATATCGGTATCGGCCAATATTTGCTCATTTGTATGTTATCATTATCGGCCCGATAATAAAATTTGGCTGATATATTAAAGCTGATAAATAATGAATTATTTCCTTCAACACTTGACACCTGAGACTCTTAAGATGCGCACTGTTCAACATGATTGATCTTAATTGCTTGAAATATGATTGGAATCAAAAAGGAAAATATAGTTAAATGCAAAATGTGCTGTCATATCAGCTACTTGAAATTATAACGAGAATATTACAATTGTGTTAGGGGACGGATTTTAATTGTGAGACTTTTGTTTTTGCAATCAGGCTTCCAAAAATTATATAAAAATTGGATTTAGATTTATCGGCCGATATATTGGTTATCGGCTTTCAAATATAAAGAATTATCGGTATCGGTGTTCATACCAAAATGTTAAAATCGGTGCATCCCTACTCACACCATTACACCACCACCACCAGCCTGCACAGTGGTAACAAGGCATGATAGATCCATGTTACACTCTCTGAACTGTACATTTTAGACCACTGTGCCTTTAAACCTCTTCACATGTGAACTGAGTGCAATATCCTTTCTCTGGTGTGCACTGACTGGCATGTTTTACAGTAAATATAGTCTTTAACTTCTTCTTTTACTTTCAGTAAAAGAATCACTTTGAGACAGATTAAGTGAAGAAATAATGCCTGTTTTTATATATCCCTGTGACGTTTAGATGTTTCCTGTATTTGTTTGAAGCATATTTGAGCCGTGTTTCTGCTCAATAAGCCCTAAAGTGGCCCATTATGATATTTTAAAGGCTCTCGCTTTTGTTTCGGATGTCTCTCACAATACATCCAAGGTCAAAAACATTGAGTAGACACAACATGCCGTCTGAAACAGTTTGATAAACGGTTCAGTCTTTCCAAGAGCCTTCTCTGCTCTGATTGGCTAGATGGCTCAGTCTGAATCTGAATCTCAGAAACCAAACGTTCATTAGCATCCTCAGCACTCGATACACAGTGATCTGAACAGTAACGATGGCGTGTGTGTTTTACAGTATCAATCACATCAAACTGGATTTGCTTTGGCACCAGAAAACAGCGTCTTCTCGAAATGAACAACTTATAACATTCATCTGCGCTTCGATCTTGAACATCGCAGAGCTTTTACATTCACAAACAGCTCTATTACACACTGCATGAAAGATAATATCTGAACAAGAATAGTAGGCGAACAAAAGGCTGCATTTACACTGCAAGGCCTTATGAACAGATCCCATGTTTTGATATTATACGTAGTCACAATCCATATTACTTTTCAGTAACTTGATGCCAAAGTACTTTTGACATCCAAAAAATAACTTTTCCATGATATGTATTGCCTGACTGACAGGCAAAATAAGTCTTGACTTCAGCCTAAACCCCTTCGGTCAGGTATTTATTAGCATAAAAAAAAAAAAAAAAAATCCTAATGTTTTTATTTTTTCTGATCTATTTCAATCATCTTTTCCTTTTCTATTTTATTTCATTGTTTTTTATGTATTTGTTTCTTTTGTATTATGTACAGGATTTTTTTTGCATTACATATGATCTATGACATATGATCTCAAAATGACTGACCGGACAAATACAATACAATACAATACAATATGTCTTTTGGGGGATAGCTGAAAGAGAAGCGACCATTTTTAAGCAATGTTTACATTTTTGCATATCAAACACTTTTTATGGATATGCAAGTAATTTAACCAAAAAACATTGCTTTTTAAGAGCTTTCCTAATTGTTATTTACTGTAAACACACTATATGCATTGACATGTAATAGAATAAAGCAGAATACAAATGGATGGAAAGAATCCATTTACCTCCGAGTCTCTGTACGGATGTTCATCTGCATGCGAGTAAATGCGTCATTCTTCCTGTTCAAACGGTCCCGCAGAAATGAGTGGAATATATGAGTGTCTAAAACCTACAAACACACACACACATGAGTTTGGTACAGAAGCATGAGCTGAGTGTAGAGCTGAATATGAGCATTGATTTACCCTTTTGTAAAACTTGTGATCTGTGGTCTCTCTGGAGCGGAGGAACTCCTCGCTGTTGAAAACACGATGCTCATAGTTCAGGAATTCACACACTTCACTAGAGAAAACAGAAAAAGAGAGAAGATGTATTTCAGATCAGCCACAACATCACTGTGCTCAGATACAGGCCGGACAAACTGCAGGATGCTCGAAAATAAAACCTTTATAACGTGGTGTTGTAACTTTTGATCCAGAGTAAATTCTGTAATACGAAGAGCTTAGCCAATCATAACTGAGATCATTTACATATCTACGTTTTAAACGTAGCCTTAATTCTAATATTTTGTCTTAAGGATAATCTCTCAAGAAATTGCTCAGGTCACATTTTGAGACTTATATACTAAATAAATAATATATTATATAATCCGGTTATGGTGATGGTCATTAGATTCTTATTACCATAAAATATATACACTGTATATATATATTATCACGTTGCTTTTTGCAGTCTTTTTAAAACATTTACATAGATGCAGAAACATTTATTGTGTGTTGTATCAGTTTCAGTATTTATATACCATTGTAGTGTTTATTGATATTTTTAATTAGCTTTTAATTTTATATTGTCAGTTTTTATTTTAATATTAGTCAGTTTTAGTAATTTTGGCATGTGATTTTGCCATTTTTATTAATCTTAATATATGTAGCTTAAACATATTTTTGTTTAAAATTGAGTAATTTTAGCATTTAAACTTAAACTTATTGGAACAAAATTAAGACTTTGAAAGATATAATATAAATTAGAGCCCGACCGATAAAGGATTTTGAAGGCCGATACCGATACAAATATTTTTGGGTTTTAAATCCGATATTCCGATATATCGGCCGATATTTTTTTTATTTATTTATTTTTTTAAACTGGACATAATAGTCACAAATTTTGTCATGCTTATTTAAGTTTAGAGAACTGATGGGGATGTTCTTTTAATTGTTATTCAAGCAATGTATCGTGACCAACTCAACGAGTGTTGCCAACAGGAACGGTGTAGAGTGCCCTCTGGTGGACAAACTATACAACTCCAACACTCGTGACATGGTTCAAGCGTGTTTCGTCCGTTTTTATTTTATTGTTGAAATATTCATTTGTCGGCCATTATAACTGCCGATACCGATAGTTTGGAAAATGCCTAATATCGGCCGATAATATCGGTCTGCCGATATATCGGTCTGGCTCTTACATAAATGACACTAAAATCAGAAGTGCTGCGCTCCAGACCTGAAGATGTTGACGATGAGCTCCATGCTGACGTTCAGGATGACGCTGTTGACTTCGTGTTGCCACCGTCTCCTGTGAGCGCGCAGCTCGTGGATGTCCGTTCGGCTGCCGGCTTGACACAGATCCAGATCATAGTGAAGCTGAAGTGAACTGGCTCTACAGAAACACACAAAACACCCTTAAACTGAAGAAACCGCACGCGATCTGAACCCTGCAGCTGATGTTTTAGAGGACTGTTTATTTGGTACAATTATGTTCATTACAAGCGATTAACTTAATTGTGTCTCTGGGCTCCTTTGAGTTTGAAGCTTTGTACACAGCAGGATCAGGTTCAACAGTGAGCATAAAATCCAGTAATCACCTCCAACTAAAAAATTTAAAACATAACACACTTCATCTATGTCTTTGTATTCCATGATACACTTTCTTCTAATTCTGATTGACGCCTCTAGCGGATTTAAAGCAAGCGTTAAAATTGATCTAGTGACAGTAAAGACATTTATAATGTTACAAACGATAATATTTCAAATAAACGCTGTTTTTTAACTTTCTATTCATCAAATGTATCATAGTTTCCACAATAATATGAACTATTTTCAACATTGATAATAATCAGAAATGGTTCTTGAGCAGCAAATCCTATGAAAAAGTTATGGAAGTTATAATTTAGAGTAAATCAAATATACTTTATTAATATATTTTTTTTAATATGAAATATATATTTTACAAAATATGTTTTACTATAAAATGAAAGCTATATATCTGACCAAGTTGTGTTCCAAATTTGAAGTTGATATCACAAAAATTGAAGTTCCCATGAGATTTTGTTTAGGCGTTATACCAAAAATAGCCACCGGGTACCATTGAATTCCATTGAATTTAATTGTATGCATTTTGCCATTAAACAAATTAATACATTTCTATCCAAATATCATATTAGAGTGATTTCTGAAGGATCATGTGACACTGAAGACTGGAGTAATGCTGCTGAAAATTCAGCTTTGATCACAGGAATCAATTACAGTTTACTATATATTTACATAGATTTTAAATTGCAATAATATTTCACAATATTACAGCTTTTACTGTATTTTATGATCAAATAAACTGACCCCAAAGATCTGAACGACACGATATGAAAAGTTTCTTACCGGTATATAAAACAATCTCTGGCTGCCAGTGGCACATCTGGAAGATTAAGTCTGTCTGAGCTTGAAGACGACACCGTTCCTTGGTCAATGTCTATAAGAACCAGATCATCAATCTCCTGTAAAAAAGGCACAGGATTCTGTCATCAACTGAGAAATGAGCCAATAATGTCAACAATGGCACTAGATCAGTGGCTCTGCAAACGTCCAATGAGGTCTGAAGATGACTTAGAATGAGACAAAACAAGGATTAAAAAGATAAATTTATAATTCAATAATACTTGAATAAAGGGTGATGTCGTCAATTTTCCCAGGCCAGACATCACTTTATATTAATATGCATATATTTGTTATATGTTATTATCCCTTATCCAGTAAATCATGAACAACAGAAAATGTCATGCAAAACATTTACAAATGCAATTAAACCAAGTGGGATGTGAAGCGGTGTGTACCTCCGCGACCTCCTGGAAGTGGTGTGTGTGGCAGCCCATCAGGTAGGCCGTGGGAGCCATGATGAAGTCCAGCATTTGGCAGGACAGGACGGGTACGAACGGATGCTGCCAGCGCAGCGGGTGGATGAAGATCATGAAGCATTCGGCGACGAGCGTGAGTTTGGCCCAGTCGGTGGACAGGAACACCAGCCTCTGCTCCATCAGGATACAGCCGATGATCTGGAGGAACACAACCATCCAGAGGTCAATGCAGAAATGACCAGCGCCAGTTCACATCCTGACTCGGGTTTATAGACCATTTTGAAAGATGTAAACAACACTGGTCCAGAAGTTTTAACACTACATAAAAGCTGGGATAAAATACAACCAACAGAACATATAAAACTAAATCAAAAAGTTAAAGAAACATCTTTAAGATGTTTTCTTTACATGTGAAATAAAGAAAACAGTTACAAACTGAAACAGGAAGTGTTTCTGGACCAGTGTTTACATCTTGTGAAATGGTCTTGTAAAAAAATGCTTCAAAAATGACTTATGTTATGCAAGTATTATTTAAATACTTTAATAGTTTTTATTAGGGATGCACCGATATGACAATTTTGGCCGATACCGATAACCGATAATTCTTTACATTTGAAAGCCGATAACCGATATATTGGCAGATAAATCTAAATCCAAATTTTTAGACACTTTTTGAGAGCCTGATTATAAAAAAAAAAGTCTACTCATTAAAAGCCAAGATACAAACACAATTATGATGTTTTTATTTTAATGTTGTGTAGCCGATATGACAGACTTGGGCTGCGCATTTTACAATTTAACTGGATTTTCCTTTTTAAAAGTGATTTCAATTGTATTTCAAGCAATTTAAAAGCATCATGTTGAACAGTGCACATCTAAAGTGCCTCAGCTGAAGGAAACAATACATTATTTATCAGCTTTTAGATATCGGCTAAACTTTCTTGTTGGGCCGATAACGATAACATTAAAAATGATCATATATCGGCCGATACCGATAATGTGGCCGATATATATCGTGCATCCCTAGTTTTTATGAATATATCAAATTAGCTTTATATTTTTAGTTATTTTAATTTTAGTTTATTAATTCATATTATTGTATTAAATATTAGTATTTCGGTTTAATTTGTTTTTATTTCAGTTTTAGTTTAGTTATAGTTTTTATTGATTTCCAGTTGCTTCAACCTAAACTAATTTCCGTTTTGTTTTAAGTTTTTTGCCCACGCACGCAACATTTCTAATTTTCGTTTAGTTTAAATTCCCCCTGTTGTCAACAATTGCGTCCCTTAAAACGAATTTTTGATCTAATTTAAACGATTTTGTCCTTGAAAAAACATTTGCCATGCCTTAAAACCGCTTGAATGTAACTCGACACCATTGCCTCATTTATATGCGCGGTTCTATGAATATGCAAATGAGCCCCGCCTCCACTCACTCACTCACTCAGCTCAGAGATCCACTGGTTGACGATCACACGTTGATCTGATGTCTGATGACGTCAGAAACACCAGCGATTTCAAATTGTGTTTTTGGTTCACTGCAGTTTTATGAATTTATGAATTTACACATGGTTTGTCTCAAAGCATATTAAAAACACCAAATAGTCACATAAACAACATTAAAAGCTGGATTTTCACCACAGAGGGACTTTAAGTCTTTATTTTAATTAACAAAAAATGCATTTAATAGTTTTATTTAACGATAATAGCACCGACTGACCTGCAGGATCTGCTTGGGTTTGAAACACAGAAACGGCAGGTGAAGATCGAGGTCCAACACGGGCCGATCCACATCCAGTCTGGAGGGAAGTTCAATCTGAAGGGGTCTGAGATTAAACACCTGCAGAAACATCCACAAAACACAACATTGAAGTACAGTAGGTGACCGGAAAGAGCTTAACAACAGGACGGTCAGGGAATAAAGAGTTAATAAAGAGGCTGACCACATGCAGGGGTCCGGGAGGCGGGATGGGAACCAGGGCCAGTTTGGCGGAAAACTCCTTCACCTGCTCTTCAAACTCGGTCATGCGGGAGGTCTTCAGCTGGAGCAAGAAACTACGGCGACGGAGAGATGAAATGCTTACGGTTTATACTTCACATCATGTTCCAGCTAAATAATCATATGGATTAGGGTCTTACCAGGACAGACAGTCTCTGAGGGCATTATAATATGGATATTTGGAGATGACACATATGCTGTATGTGGTGTACAGACGCTGCAGTTTGGTCGACTGATTTTTATGCATCATATTATCCTGTTGGAACTACAATAACACAACAAAGGAATTAGCGACTGCATTATGGAAACTTTTTATATGGGAATTTCATAAAAACACATTTTTTCACATAATATTATACAGTATGTAATTTTATTTGTGTAGTTTTTATTTGTCAAGATTTATATATTTTTTTTCTTTCTATATATTATATATATTTCTATATTCTATATATATTTTTTTCTTTTTTTCTATATATATATATTATATATATATTATATATATATATATATATATCTTCTATATATTTTTTTAATTTAATAAAAACACATTTTCACATAATATTATACAGTATGTAATTTTATTTGTGTCCACACTAAAATTCAATATATTCATATATATTTTTCTTTCTATATATTATATACTATATATATACTATATATTTTTTTCTTTCTATCTATCTATATATATATATATCCTATATATATATATATATATATATATAATATAGAAATATATATATAGAAATATATATATATGAAGAGTTCAGATGCAAAAGCCTCTAAATGCCATTTGAAATTTTCTTCTTTAATGATAATTTTTAGCAAACTTGTATATTTAAGTTCAGTAATTTCACTTAAATAACAATTAATAGGTAATCTTCATTGCCATTTAAGTGAAATTACTGAACTTAAATATAGAAGTTTCATAAAAATCATCATTAAAGAAGAAAATTTCAAATGGCATTTAGAGGCTTTTGCATCTGAACTCTTCATATATAGCATATATATATATATATATTTCTATATATATTTCTATATAATATATATATATATATATATTTATATATATATTCTATTCATCAAATAAGCCTGAAATATATTAATCATGTTTTTTTTTTTTAATGGAGCAGCACAACTGTTTGCAACACTGATAATAATCATAAATGTTTTCTGAGCATTTATATCATCATATTAGAGTGATTTCTGAAGAATCATGTGACACTGAAGACTGAAAATTCAGCTTTGATCACAGGAATAAATTACTATAGATATTTTAAACTGTAATCATATTTACTGTTTTTACAGTACTGTTTAAAAACAAAAAAGCAGCCTTCAAACAAACTGTACCTATTAAATCCTTTTTACTTGTATCTTACATAAAATTTTTACGGATGTTCATGTATTTATTTTGTTTTTGACCGTGTGTGGTAATGTGATGATGTGTGAAATGTGATGTGTGACTCTACTGCAAACAAAATCTACCTTCGGGTATAAATAAAGTAACTTGAACTTGAACTTGAACTTGTTGAGCAAAAAACATTACATCACAGTTCAGAATATATTTGAAGAATTGAAACCTCTTTCATGTTTGTTTATGAACTATCTAGACAAAATTGATATGCTAGCAATCCATCAGAGTGTGTTTATGATCCCTCCTCACCTGGATAGGTTTGCAGAACTGAGCCACCACCCCATGAGTCTGGGTCCCGAACACATCCGTGAACACCAGGAAGTGATAGGAGTCTCCTCCGCACTCATTGGTTATTCTCAAACCACCTGACCAATGACAGACTCAGTTAGCATCACCGTTAGGCACAGAATCCCACGAGGAGACGTTTGCGAAGGTTACCTGGGAAGCAGAGCTGCTGCAGGGCTATGAGGTCGATGTTTTGCGGTACGCTGAGATCGTCTGAGACGGGGACTGCCGATTCGCTGAGTTTACCGGATTCGCTGATGGTTGAAACGGGTCGGTCCCTCTTCTTGAAGGAGCGTCTCCGCTGGGCTCTGCTGAAGGCCAGAGCGTGATCCTGATTAACACCGTTACTGGAACTGTCCTTCGTCACAAACGGTGGAGCGTGAACCTGAAGCACCTCAGCCTCCACCAGCACATCTTTACCCTGCACACACACAACATACACTAAACTAACATCAATACATCATTAAATGGAAAATCACATTAAGAACAAAAATAAAATGATGATTTTTGATTTCATTGAATTATGATTTCATTGTTAAAATCAATAATATGTAGAAAATATATTTTCTATCAGAGACGTCTATTTGATGTGTGTGTTTACATCTGGAAGACGTGTTTGCTCGTCTGCAATACGTCAGATGTCAAATAGACGCTTAGAAGATGTCTTTAAGATGCAGATGCTTTCCAAATGAAGTGATCTTTAACAGATATCTTGCAGACATATGTGTGCTATATAATATACATAATATATGTATAGTATATCAATAATATATATATATATATATATATATATATATATATAACATTTTATTATCATTATAAATTAAATATAATTTATTTTATTTTTAATTATTGAAATTTCATGCATATGTATACATACATGCATAACTTTAATTTTTTTTCATTATTATGAATAATTTATTTGAAAAAAAATGCATATTTTAAAAAGAAAGAAAATATTTATATACTAGCCTATTTAAATGCTAGAAAATGTACTTTACAAATTTTTCATGTTAACAATGAAATCACATTTTATTTGTATTTCTTATGCATTATTCCATCAAGATTACATATAGCTAGCACGACAAATGAATTTGGAAACTTTTAAATGACTTTGGAAATATTTTGCATGGGTGTATATTCGGATGCAAAAGCCTCTAAGCGATCCCTATGACAATTAATATGTAATCTTCATCGCAATTTAAGTGAAATTACTGAACTTAAATATGCAAGCTTGATAAAATGATCATTCTAGAAGAAAATTTCAAATGGCACTTAGAGGCTTTTGCATCTGAACTCTTCATATACACACACACACAAACTTATTTAACATTTTACAAATCATAATTTGTAATCGTAATTATTAATACAGTTTCTTCCTCAACATTCTGCACAGAATAAATGTGAATATGAAGATTTGCCGATGTCTCACTAGGCATAACTCCTTCAGGCGTTCGTTTGATACTCCGGCCACCACACACGCCTCCAGTAGACCAGACGGGCTTTTATCCGCCATCAGAACCGGTTCTGTGCGCGAATGCAGTGCGGTCACTCTTCAGTCGTCCGGTCCATGGCAGTTCGCCAACTTCAACTCTCCGTCTGTTCAAGTGGTCACAATGAATTCAGTTCATGCTTCACCAGGCATGTTTAGCATCCCTGACTGAGAAACAAATTAGTTTTATCTCCGTATTTCACAGTGAAACAGACAAGATTTTCTCCAATGAATGGTAATAAGAGAATCTTTTAGCATTAAAACCTTAAAGGGATTGTTCACTTTGAAATACATCTTTTGGTATGTTTTATCTTACCTCAAGGGCATCCAAGATGTAGGTGTCTTTATTTCTGCAGTAGTTTCTATTTTGATATTTTTAGGTCAAACCATTCTTGTCTCTCAGTCATATAATGGAGGTCTATGGTCACCACCTCAAAGAGCATGCACAGAGAAGTCCAAATTAAACATGATTTAATGACTCGTTTCGTGTCTTAGGTCATCAATGTGTACTTTCATTTACGAGTCATTAAATCATGTTTAATTTGGACTTCTCTGTGCATGCTCTTTGAGGTGGTGACCATAGACCTCCATTATATGACTGATAGACACGAACGGTTTGACCTAAAAATATCAAAACTGAAACTACTGCGGAAACATCTTGGATGCCCTTGAGGTAAGCTAAAACATACCAAAAATTAATTTCAAAGTGAACCATCCCTTTAATTAGATAACATAGTCTGGTTGTCCTCACGTGACCTGCTGTTTTTCCACTCAAATAACGACATGCGATGGATCTCTCCCCCAGTGTCAACATCTGCTTCTAATCCGAATCTGGATCAAGTTCAGACTATACTAGAACTGAATATGAAACCATGACATTTTACAGAGTTGAAGCATCTACTGTACGACTGTTAATGTAAATAAACAATAGATGCTTTAGTCGCTCTGAGGCAATGCAACACAGACCCGGGTCTTCGTGGCTCCTGAGTCACAGTGACAGAGAAGGCATTCATACCGCTGGAGTGAGTTTGACAGAGACGTCAAACCAGTTGGGAAAAACCAAGAAAAGTGAGGTTTGTCATTCCTGAACACATACCTCCTTCTGTGCAGATAAACTTCATCGAAAACTTCTTCAAACAACACCGCTATAAACTATCTATTATATATGACCCCTTTTTATGAATTAGAAAACCATGACATGCGTAATATATTGGCTACAAGTAATTAGTGATTAACTATCAAGTAATTTATGCAATTTAAAGTTTTTGGTAACACTTTACAATAAGGTTTCATTAAGAAAAGAACTAATAATGAACTGCACTTCTACAGCATTTATGTTATTTTCAACATTTACTAAAACATTATCAAAATTAAAAATGTTTTATTTGTTAACATTACTTAATGCTCTGTGAACTAATGTGAAAATGTGTATTTTATTAACTAATGTTAATAAAAATGAACAAATACAAAAAAAAAATTGTTAGTTTGTGTTACAAATAAAACATTATTATAAAGTAATAAAGAAAGAAGTCTCTTCTTCTCACCAAGGCGGTATTTATTTTATGAAAAATACAGTAAAACTGTCAAATATTAGTACAATTTAAAGTGGCTGTTTTCTAAGTGAATATATAGTAAAATGTAATTTATTTCTGTGATCAAAGCTGAATTATCTGCATCATTACTCCAGTCTTCAGTGTCACGTGATCCTACAGAAAACATATAATGTATACAGCTTATATACAACTGCGTGTGTGTGTTTACATAACCTAAAATCTTAAAACTGATATTGGATACACATCCAAACACAGTAAAAAAAAAAATAGTAATACACAAAATCATATGTTAATCTACATATTATGTGGCTGGTTTTGTTGAATCTGTGAGATTTCATGCACTACTTCACATCTGCTCTCGTTCACGAGCGAAACTGAAGAAAAAACACCGAACTTTAATCTGTTGGTTACAATAAATGTTGCATGTGATGCATGTATAAATTACATGACTGGTGGTGTGTACGTTACGAGCATTCAAAGTAACGCAAAATATTCGTTAAAGATTCAATAAAGATTAAACAAACCTTCAAGTGTGTCCGCTGCGACTTCCAGTCAGAAAGTGTGTCGAATTCAATCAATGGTCGTGAAAGAATAAAGCGAAAGTGCTGATGTAGTTCATAATCTGTCACAGAAAACGCCTCATTATAAACATAAGGCGGGATAAAGTTTCGGCCTGACCCGTCAAACTCTCTCTGAAAGATGTGAAGCCCACAGTCAGATATGACTCTGAATCTGACCCGAATGACCAAACAATACTGAGCTCATGAATATTAATTAGTAATCCTGGCGTTGCTTGGTAATTTTTGAAAGCGTCCATTTAGGTGACCTAATTAATATTCATAAGATATGTCGTTGCCCACCTTTCGGCCAATCAGGCCGAACGTCACCTTACGTCATTAACATGCGAAGCACGAGCAGAAAAAACAACAACATTTGTTGGAACAAACCTCCAAATCCTCTCCGCAATACCTCGCAAACTTTATAAAGCACATCTAAATTACGATTTTTTTATTGGACTAAGATGAATGAAGATAGTAAGACATTTTATTGTATAAACTCTTGACTTAACGTTACCACGTTCACGCACATCTGCTTTAAAATCGAAGATACAAAAACTTTTTTCTTTTGATATTTTTACAGCAACATGGTATATGACTATGGGAATAAAATATTACTATGGTCTATTTTAAAATATGTACACTAGCTATATAATATTAATATCGGGTATTGTCAGGGAAGTCTTCAAAAATAAGATTTTATTGCAGGCAAAGGTAATTACACTAAATGACGTAGTAAACAAGCAATAGAAAGCTTGTAATGATATTATACAGGAAAACGAAATAAAACACAAATAATATCAGTGAGAAACAGATCATTTTATTTAGATTCTCTCTTGTAAAAACGTTTCATTCAAACGTACCAGCTTGTTTTCTTGTAGCTCTACGACATCAAAACGATAAAACGAGCATTATTAAAAAAATAAAAAATAAAAGTCACGTTTCTTCACACATAATATTAACACTTCAAAACACCAATTCTTTAAAACATAAAACACATATTAGCCCCAAAAAGAGGAGGAAAAAAAAAATCGCCAAAATGCAGAAGGTACAACTGTTTCCTAAAAATGGAAGTTCTTCTGCGACGTGGAAATCTGAACATCAGCCTTCTTCCTGGAAGATGGAAGTTACGGCTCAAAAGATCACAATAATCTGAGCGCAAAGACAAAATCAGTCTAATCTCAACAATAAACGTTTGAACCTGATTGGTTTGATTTTTCGCGCTAAAAACACAAACCTAATCAGTTGAATATGTAACACAGCTAAAATCTCGGCTGTCTCATCACATCCGTCCATGGGCCGAGGACGAGGATGAAGACGATGCTGAGTTCATGTCCTCCTCGTTGGCGCCGCACGTGTCCACGAGACAGATCAGACAGCTGGTGACAGGGAAGGCGCGCACTTTACTGGACACGACCCACTTGTCCGTCTCCGTGTAATACTCCATGATGTGACCCAGACGACCGACCCCCTGAAACCCGGCCAGAACGTAGATCACTGAACCCACGGCCGCACACTTCACCGTCACACCCCTCCACGGCATCGGAGACGCCATCTTCCACTCGTTGCTGCCCATCTCGTAGTACTCCACCGAGTCCAGGCCGCCTGAAACACATGACCTCTGACCTTCAGTGACCTACGATCAGCTGTGTCCCAATTGACACACTATACACTATGTACTCAACCGTGTAGTGTATGAACTTTATCCGTTTATTTTTGTATTTCAACATCGGAAGTGTCCAAAGCATTTTAGCAAATATTAGCAGGGGAAGTAAACTTATGAACACAAAAACATACCCAGTGTGTTCTGTCCGCCGACGGCGTATATTCTTGAGTTCACCACCACCAGACCGTGATTCTTACGAGCCTCGCGCATCCCACAGAGACCCCTCCACCTGAACACACACACACACACACGCTTAAAGAAACACATTTCTGCAGAAGACCTCAAACTCTTATATTTGATTCACCTCCTGACCTGTTGCATTCGGTCTTTGCAATTGGATTAAGATTAACAAAATATACCTTTTATTTATTTATTTATTTATTTATAATTTTTTAAGAGATATAACACTTTAAACTCAATGGTTATTCCTTTTTAATTCAAAATATTTCCAATAATTTAAAAACACATTTGCACATTCGTGGATGTCATTAAATGATTAAATGACATGCATTTAATCAAATCAAATATTTAATCTTTAAAATTATTTATTTATTTTAATTTGACATTTTTATGATTTAATTCATTATTAGCTTTTTTTTTTAATCAACTCACAAATCTCAGTTTTGGAAACCCTGATATAGAATATAGACAACTCATATATTGACCCACACAGATCATATTTTTATTGTACTTTTATAGTCTTTTGTGCCACTTTTTAGTGGTTGACAGCCCATTTATAGAAACGTATAGGAAAGAGCTTTTTTTTTTTTTTTTTTCAAGAGCATTTTTTGATTACTTGAATATTGAAAATTAAATAAAATATCAATATTAGATGAAAAACATTAATTAACAGCATTAAGATTTAAATAGAAGATCTAAAATAACTTCTTCTTACGAAAAAAAAACTAAAACCGATATAAAAATAAACTAAAGCTAAATACAAATATATTTGAGACCAGAGTTGGCTAACGATGCTTTCGGGAAACGCACCCCAGGTTTGGAACAACTTCAGGGTGAGTGAGTAAATAATGATAGATTTGTCTTTTTTGTGTGAACTGTCCCTTTAAATGTCCCCTGTGAGTGTAAGGTGTCATACGCACTCTTCGGTGTTGGGGTCGTACACCTCGCAGTCGTTGAGGACCCTGCCGGACACGTTGTTTCCCAGACTTCCTCCGCAGACGTAGATGAGCCCGTTGGCCTCGACTGACCCGTGACTGCAGCGCGGCATCAGCATGTTGGGCTTCGTCTGCCACGTCTCAGTGCGCGTGTCGTAGCACTCGAACAGATTCAGAGCTGAACTTCCTATCAACGACATAAAGGTTTAGAGTATGTTTTTGTGGTTCTTTTGAATATTTTTTACTTGTGTTTTGTAGTTCCTACTTCTTTTTGTAGTTTATCCATTCATTATCCATCCATCCATCATCCGTCATCCATCCATCATCCGTCATCCATCCATCATCCGTCATCCATCCATCATCCGCCATCCATCCATCCATCGTTCTATCTGTTCATCCATCCATCCATCCACCCATCCGCCATCCATCCATCCATCCATCCATCCATCGTTCTATCTGTTCATCCATCCATCCATCCATCCATCGTTCTATCTGCTCATCCATCCACCCATCATCCATCCATCCATCCATCGTTCTAACTGCTCTTCCATCCATCCATCCACCCATCATCCACCAATACATCTTTCTATCTGTTCATCCACCCATCCACCCATCATCCATCCATCCATCCATCGTTCTATCTGCTCATCCATCCACCCATCATCCATCCATCCATCTTTCTATCTGTTCATCCACCCATCATCCATCCATCCATCCATCGTTCTAACTGCTCTTCCATCCATCCATCCACCCATCATCCACCAATACATCTTTCTATCTGTTCATCCATCCATCCATCCATCATCCATCCATCCATCCATCATCCATCATCCATCCATCGTTCTATCTGCTCTTCCATCCATCCATCCACCCATCATCCTTCCATCCATCCATCCATCTTTCTATCTGTTCATCCATCCATCCATCTTTCTATCTGTTCATCCATCCATCCATCCACCCTAATCCATCCATCCATCATCCATCCATCCATTATCCATCATCCATCCATCTATCCATCGTTCTATCTGTTCATCCATCCATCCACCCATAATCCATCCATCATCCATCCATCCATCCACCAATCTATTCATTCATCCACCAATCTATTCATTCATCCACCAATCTATTCATCCATCCATCCGTCTTTCTATCTGTTCATCCACCCATCATCCATCCATCCATCCATCCATCCATCATCCATCCATCCATCGTTCTATCTGCTCTTCCATCCATCCATCCATCCACCCATCCATCCATCCATCTTTCTATCTGTTTATCCATCCATCCATCCACCCATAATCCATCCATCCATCGTTCTATCTGTTCATCCATCCATCCATCCATCCATCCACCCATAATCCATCCATCCATCATCCATCCATCCATCTGTTTATCCACCCATCATCCATCCTTCCATCCATCCATCGTTCTATCTGTTCATCCATCCATCATCCATCCATCCACCCATCCATCCATCCATCTTTCTATCTGTTTATCCATCCATCCATCCACCCATAATCCATCCATCCATCGTTCTATCTGTTCATCCATCCATCCATCCATCCATCCACCCATAATCCATCCATCCATCATCCATCCATCCATCTGTTTATCCATCCATCCACCCACCCATCATCCATCCTTCCATCCATCCATCGTTCTATCTGTTCATCCATCCATCATCCATCCATCCATCCATCTTTCTATCTGTTCATCCATCCATTCATGCCCCCGCATAAACCCCTCAAACCCAAACCCACCGGACGATGAGGACCGACTCACCCACTTCCGATCCTCCGGAGGTGTAGATCTTCCCTTTGGAGGCGCAGGCGGCCAGACTGTCGCGTGGGTTTGGTGGCCCGAGTTTGGAGTACCAGCTGTCCTTCACCACGTTATAGCAGTCCATGCGTTTGATGGGGAAGAGCTGCGAGCCGCCCAGGATGTAGACCACATTGTCCCAGAACACGGATGTGGCGTCCCGTCGTTTCTCAAAGGGGCAGCGAATGTCTGTCCAGCTGTAGTCCTGAAACACACACACACACAGATCACACACTCTGTGACACCCCAGCGGTTTGTTGAGATTGCAGGATTTAAAAATAAATGTAATAAAGAATAATGTAAAAAAATATATTTATTATTATATTTATCACTTTGGGGTTTTATTTAATTTCAATATTTCATTGCAAAAACACTAATTATTTAAAATATATATATTTCTAAAAAAAAATGTTAACTCTGTGTAAAAGCAAAAACTTTACTCAGTTTGTGATTGCCAGATAAGGATTAAAAAACTTTATATACACTTTCATTACTTGAGCTAAAAAAATGTACATTCATTTTAATTTTCATGACTTTTATTTATTTATTTTACATTTTATTATTTTAATTTTTTATTGAAAAAGAAACCCTCCATAATCATTGATCTTAGTCCTAGTTGTTTGTGATTGCAGGATAAGCATTTTTTAAGGATCTTTATATAGAGACTTTGATTACATAAAATGAAAACATTGTATGTATTACTATTTTAATTACTTTATGGGTTTATTTACTCTTTTATTTTAATATTTTTGTGGCAAAATGCTATTTATTAAAAAAAGTATTATATAAATTAAATATATTTAAAAAAATATAGAGAGACTTTAATTTTCATAAAGCGGAACATTTATATCTATGAAAGATTTCTAAAATTGTATTTATTTAGTCATTTTAATATTTATCACAAAATAAGCCCACCACCAATTATTTGAAAATATTTTATTTTACATTACAGTTCCTGTGATGAGTGTGAGGCTCAGTACCTTCGGGTTGAAGTAACGGCAGGACTGCGGCTGCGAGCCTCCGAACAGAGCGATGCGATAGTCGTGTTTCTTGCGGCGCGGTCGACTACTCTCACCGAGCTCCTCACGGTCCTCTGGAGACAGGAGATGATAACGCATCCCACCTGAGGACACACACACACACACACACACACAGTGGCAGCTCTGCTTTACAGAAGGAAGATCCTCAAGGACTACATTTAGATGATAAAAACATGGAATTATTAAACAAATATTTATAAAAAAAAATGTATAAAAGATTTTATGAAATTATTTATGGATGGATTGAATGATGAATGGAGAGATGAACAGATAGAACGATGGATGAACAGACAGAAGGATGGATGGATGAACAGATAGAACAATGGATGGATGGATGGATGATAAATGGATGGATGGATGGATGGATGATGCATGGATAAATGGAAGGATAAACAAATAGAATGATGGCTGGATAGATTGATGGAACGATGGATGGATGGATGGATGGATGGATGGATGGATGGATGGATGGATGGATGGATGGATGGATGGATGGATGGATGGATGGATGGATGGATGGATGGATGGATGGATGGATGGATGGATGGATGGATGGATAGATAGATAGATAGATAGATAGATAGATAGATAGATAGATAGATAGATAGATAGATAGATAGATAGATAGATAGATAGATAGATAGATAGATAGATAGATGGATGGATGGATGGATGGATGGATGGTTGGTTGGATGGATGGACAGAAGGATGGATGGATGGATAAAACAATAGAATGATGGCTGGATAGATTGATGGAACGATAGAATGATGGATGGATGGATGGATAGATCGATAGATAGAATGATAGATGAATGGATGGATAAAACAATAGAATGATGGAACGATAGAATGATGGATGGATGGATGGATGGATGGATGGATGGATGGATGGACGAACAGATAGAACGATGGATGGATGAACAGATAGAATGATGACGATAGAATGATGGATGGATGGATGGATGGATGGATGGATAAAGAGATAGAATGATGGATGAACAGATAGAACAATGGATGGATGGATAAAGAGATAGAATGATGGATGGATGGATGGATGCATGATAGATAGATAGATAGATAGATAGATAGATAGATAGATAGATAGATAGATAGATAGATAGATAGATAGATAGATAGATAGATGGTTTGTTGGATGAATGGACAGACAGAAGGATGGATGGATGGATGGATGGATGGATGGATGGATGGATGGATGGATGGATGGATGGATGGATGGATGGATGGATGGATGGATGGATGGATGGATGGATGGATGGATGGATGGATGGATGGATGGATGGATGGATAGATAGATAGATAGATAGATAGATAGATAGATAGATAGATAGATAGATAGATAGATAGATAGATAGATAGATAGATAGATAGAACGATGGATGGCTAGAATGTGTGGTGACTCACAGATGACCATCTTCAGGCACTCGGGGTTGTCCTGGATCAGCGGTTCTGCTTGAACAGTTTTACTGAGGAAGTTTTTGGAGACGAGAGGAAACCGAACCTTCCCCAGAATGTCTACGATGAACTGCTGCCGATTCAACACGTCGTACTTCAGCCAGCGCACCGCGGCGTCGTAAATCTGCACACACACACACACACACAGTATAACTCACGGCAGTGTAACCCTGCTCACGACCCAGCGTCCCGCGACCTCTGACCTGATCTTCGGCTCGGACCGTGAGCGTGTCCTGCTGGAGAAGGTGTGTGACCTGCGTAACGTCCAGCTGCAGGAACTCGTCCATCTTATACACATCTGTGAAGTGCTGGTGTATGAAGTCATCGGCCGACACCTTCAGCTCGGGGCAGTTCAGACACTCGGCCAATGAGCTGATGCCTTGCGGAAGAGACAGCCAATCACAACAGCACGTATATCTGCAGACGCACAATACTTCACACTGACTGTTCACTTTCGACCAGTGTTGACATTCTTAAATGTACATTTTTTAATTTTTGTACCTCTACGCTTTTTATCTTGGCCGGGTCGCCATTGTAAATGAGAAAATGTGCTTACCTGGTTAAATAAAGGTTAAATGAAAAGAGAGAGAGAGAGAGATGGCGACGTCTCACCCAGACAGTTGGTGGCGTCCACCTGCTCCTTCAGGAACTCCACACACATCTTCTTCACCGGCTCGATCTGGTACTGGTTAGCAGCGTTCAGCAGAGACTGGACATTATTACTGTTCACTGAGATTCTGAGATCAAACACACACATGCTAAAGCTGACTAAACAGAGGAATACAAACCATCTTTTGGAAATTGATCTTAAAGGAGTAGTTCACTTTTAAAAAAAACTTTTGCTGATAATTTACTCACCCCCATGACATCCAAGATGTCCATGTCTTTCTTTCTTCAGTCGAAAAGAAATTAAGGTTTTTGATGAAAACATTCCAGGATTTTTCTCCATATAATGGACTTCAATGGGGACCAAACGGTTCAAGGTCCAAATGAGAGTTTCAGTGCAGCTTCAAAGGACTTTAAACGACACCAGACGATGAAAAAGGGTCTTATCAAGCGAAACGATCGCTCATTTAAAAAATAAATAACAAAGTTTAAGTTTTATAAGCTCAAATGCTCGCCTTGCTCTGTTCTGTGATGAGCGTTCGTGACTCTCCTGTTCGAACTCGTTCATCAAAACGAACAAATCTTTTTTCGAGTCATGACTCAAAGGGTCCTAAATAAGACCCTTATTCATCGTCTGGTGTCATTTAAAGCGGCACTGAAACTCTCATTTGGACCTTAAACCATTTGGACCCCATTGAAATCCATTATATGGAGAAAAATCCTGGAATGTTTTAATCAAAAACCTTAATTTCTTTTCGACTGAAGAAAGAAAGACATGGACATCTTGGATGACATGGGGGTGAGTAAATTATCAGCAAAAGTTTTTTTTTTTTTTTAAGTGAACTACTCCTTTAATGCCTTAATTACAAAAAAAAATGAGGAAAACTCCAACCTTTAAGGACAGGATGAATAAGGGGCTTATCCGAGAATCTTTTTCTGAGTCAATTCGTTCGTTTCGCTCGTTGAATGAACCAAATGACTCGGAAAAAGATTCATTCATTTTGATGAACGAGTTCGAACAGGAGAGTCACGAACGTGCATCACAGAACAGAGCAAGGCGAGCATTTGAGCTTATAAAACTTAAACTTTGTTATTTATTTTTTTAAATGAGCGATCATTTCGCTTGATAAGACCCTTATTCATCATCTGAAATCGTTGAACAGTTTGTAGTTTGCACTGAAACTCTCATTTGGACCTTGAACCATTTGGACCCCATTGAAGTCCATTATATGGAGAAAAATCCTGGAATGTTTTAATCAAAAACCTTAATTTCTTTCCGACTGAAGAAAGAAAGACATGGACATCTTGGATGACATGGGGGTGAGTAAATTATCAGCAAAAGTTTTTTTTTAAGTGAACTACTCCTTTAAGATCAATTTCCAAAAGATGATTTTTATTCCTCTTTTCAGTCAACTTTAGCATGGTGTGTTCACTTAGTGTGTGTGTGTGTGTGTGGTCAGCCTCACCGTGCCGTGTAGACGAACTCCACCAGCAGCTCGATGATCTCTGGCTCCGCTCCTCCGAGCTCCACCTCGTGATTTGTGGACTCCATCATACTGGCTGCACATGCAAAACATCAAGGGGCAAAATTAGAATATTGTGAAAAGGTTTTCATATCTTTAAGCCATAATCAAAATTACAGCACATAAAGGCTTGAAATATCTCATTTCGCATGTAATGAGTCTATATAATATATTAGTTTCACCTTTTAAGTTGAATTACGGAAATAAATGAACTTTTGCACAATATTCGAATTTTTCGAGTTTCACCTGTAGATTGTAACTCAAAAAAAGTAACTGGCAGAAAGTTTTCTCACATGTGAACATGAGGTTGAAGAAGTGGCTCGCGGCGGCCAGCACGACTCTGTGTGCCAGTATGTGTTTCCCATCCACAACCAGGACCACATCACAGAGGATTCCCTGAGCACAGGTCAAAGGTCACCCAGTGCATTAGACACAATACATGCACAGGCATGCATACATATCACTTTAAATGTTTAATATCTAAAATTGTCCATTTATCCCATTACAATCATTCTATACTGTCTATTGTATGTTCTAATCTAATGAATATAACTAAAAAATAATAATACTAATAAATTAATAAATATGTTTATGTATATTGAAAATATCAGTAATAATAACAAACACAAATAGTTATTTTGTGATTAATATAAAATAAAAAAGAGAAATAGAAATGAAACAGACATGATAATAACAATTAATTTCAAGACTAATATTTTAAAAAAAATATATGTAAATGATAAAAATTAAATAAAGTCAACAACAAATTTACCTGTAATCAATTTTCAGTTTATTGTAAGACATTTACTATGTAAAGATATCCTATATTTTTTTATGTATAGGCTATATATCAGATATATCAGATTATATGATGCATATGTAAGATCTCAGAATATATGACGCATATATGATGAATATATGTCAGGTTATGTCATGCATATGTCAGATATCTGATGATATTTACCTGTTTCCTCAAGTTATTCATCACTCCCATGATATTGGACAGTAATCTGTACTCCTCTTTGGATGCTATCTTCTTCTCGTTTTTCTTTTTGGGTCCTAATGTCTTCTCGCATGGTGTGGCGGCCATGGTCAGCATGCTTTATTGTGTATATGACTAGAACGTTTATTTAATAAACGGTTAGCTTTTGTTTTTTAATAAACCGTGCAGCTCTGCATGTAAACATTGAAGGTAGGAAAGATGTGAAGGAAGCGACTGGATTAGACGATGGCCGTCTGCGAATGGATGCAATAAAAGTCCGTTTCAATTTACAAAAAAAAAAAAAAAGGACTATATATTTATGGCTCTTTTACTGTAATCTTCAAACAGAAGATTTTCTTTTCAGCCTGTTTGAGTATTTTAAGCACACCAATAGTTTAGGGAAACGTTTATTTTATAAGGATGTATTTTCATGTTTGTGTAGGTTTTCAGCAACAAAAATGATGTGAAGTAAAAACTGCGTGTCAAAATAAAAGTCCCACTTCAGGTTTGACCTCAACCGTTTATTTTATTGTTTTATTTTTATATTTTGGGTATAAATGTATAGATCTTTTGGGAAATGGTTTATGGTTTCTATTACATGATTACAGATAATTTCAATGTAATTATTGGCTTTATTGGTTATAGATCTGCCTATAAATACATCTTATTTTTATTATATCAATTGTTTTGCTTTTGGCTAAACACTACGTTTATTTAAAAGTATTTCTTATTAAGCATTTATTATCTTATTTTTATTAATAAGAGCATGACTTGTTTTTTAAGGGATTAAAATCACCAGTTCACTATGTAAAGTTTTCTATAAGAACGAAATGTGAAAAAAAATCAGTCAATGAAATGAATCAATTCATAAAAAATAAAGTCATGATGATAAACTGCACTACAAACACGTAAATGAACACAATATATTATCAATGTCATGTTATGTACACTAGATGTCAGTGTTACTGTTAAACAAGTTTTATATTACAGTAAAATATGTGCATTGGTCAGTATAAAAGTCACATTTACCAGATGTCTAAATTTAAAAGAAATGGTGCTAAAAGTAAAGGAAATTCACGGCTCTTGTTTGACAAACAAATTGGACGTTATAACATTCATATAGTCAAAATAACTACATTAGGACTGATTTTTTTATTTATGATACTTTTTCTTTTCCTCCAGCACATGTTTTGATTATTTGCGGTGAAACTGAAAGGCCATTCAGGGAAATTACACAAAATCCAATATTTCTGGGCTTAATGCCTGAGTGCAGACGGCTACTACAGCATTTACATTTATCTTTTGCCTCGGCACAGAGAGTTTTACATGAGAAGACGAGACGTGCCAGGCTCTTGTCTGTGTTTCAAATGAGGTAGAGGAGCCTGTCTTTGGGTCTTAACAACAAGACCTCTCTGAGGTGGCCTTATTACTGCAACCAAAGCCCGGCCCGCCTTCATTTCTGAAAGCTTTCATTTGAACACCCTGCTGTCTGAGAGG